>NW_022196911.1:40038242-40084446 GCF_008632895.1 Mastomys coucha | reverse complement strand
TTTGTGGGTTTATTTCTTTATTTATTTTGTAAGTTGTTGTTTAAATAACCCTCCTCCAGCTCCCTTCCCAGGATGGAGATCTCAGGCCAGCTGGGCTGCACAGAAAACTGGATTGCGTCCTGGCAGTCTGGGAGCTGAAGAAGAAGAGCTCCAGAGCAAACGTCCAGCGGAGGCTCACAGCGTAGCCCACCCCTGGCTCTAAGCTTCACAAGGAGCTAGATTCAGACCAGCCCAATGGTGGCTCCTGACTCTAGCATGTGTTTCAGTTTCTGTGCTCCTGCTTAGAAATTAAAGCCTAAGAAAAAGGAAGGTTGGGTGTATTTCTAGAAAGGGCCAAATACTTGTTCTCAAAGTTCACAGTTTACAGGAAAACTCTGCTTGTGGAATGAGGAAAGGGGGTGGGGGGACAACCCCACAGTAAAAGGCAAAATACTGACAGGGAATGAATCTTCCTTTCACCAAAGGGGGCTCCACCAAGAGGGGTTTCAGATCCTTCAAAGGTATACCACAGCAGTAAGATATAGAATCATCTAATATGCATGTGATGTAGTCCATATTTGCATATCGATCCATTGGTATTTGCACATATATTCAATGATGTGTCATTTTGCATGCCCCTTCAGAGTGAGAGATAAGTAGACTCTAGAGAAAATTGAAGTGGAACCTCTTTGGACGTGGTGGCCCTACACCAGCTCTGGCTTGAAGTCTTTCGAGGACACATTATGCGCATCCTGCTGTTTTTAGTAGAATTTATTAAGCCTGGCTGCCAGCTCTTTCTTAGTGACTCAGAACCGAGCCACCATGCTTATGAATAGTCGTCAATGTGCTGCCCAGTAATATGGCTCTGCATCTGCTTTTTAAGCTTTTCAGTTCCATCCTGGACACAAGGCTGTCCTTTTTGCAATCACTGAGCCTATATTCCTAACAATCTGGCTCTGGCATGCTGCTTCTGAGATGTACCTGGGAAAACAATAACATACCTTCCCCACCTCCCTCTTGATAAGATTCCACCCTAAAATTCTGTGTGGGTAACATTTCTTTGACATTATTCCTCTAAATTGTGAGGTTTGCTATGTTATCAGAAGACTGGGAGGTGACTCAGGACTCAAAGAGTCTTGTGTTCAAACCCAGGCTTTACAAATAAGCAGCTATGAGGTTAGAGGATGTAGGGAAGGCCTCTAGCCTGCTGACCTTCAGTTTCATGTGGGGTACTGGAGTAGGGATCGACTTCTACAAGTAACATAAACAAACCCATGTCAACAACTCAAAAAGACCTACCTTTTCTACTATTTAACCCTCATCATTTCCAGTTGACTGCTGCTAAGATGCTTATGTGCATATTTATCATGTTACAACTCTATCTAAACATCACGTGTATTAACGAAAACTAAGTCACATCTATGTAGTAGTGATTGAAGCCTCATCAGATAAAAACAATTGCTGAGGAATGGAATGAGTTAATTAATTAATGACATTCATCAAACATAACACTGCTGATATTAAAGGCTTTGTGTGAGGCACTATGAGGGGTTGAGCTGAATTTTACAAGGACATCACCTTCAAGGGAGAGGGAAGATCCTTCACTTCAACCCCTAAACTATTTCTATCTTCAAAAAAAAAGACACTAGCTCATTTAGAAATGATTCCCCATAAAATTACTAGGGCTTGAAAACTGTTCTCCAAGTTTAATGTAACTGATCCACACAAATAAAATGCATAATTCTGTATCGTGTCTCTTCCATATAATAGGTAGTTAATACATTAAATCAATATAGACTTTGAAGAACAAATTTAGGAAAATTCGACAGCTGACAATTATGTTAAATTGCACACATTATCAACTTTGAATTAAAACGAGGTAGGGTTCAAGGGACAGAATGTGGCAGAAAGAAGTACATGAAGTCGACCATAAGAGGAAATATCCGAGGAGACTCTAAGCATTGCTTTTAGGACCCTGAGGAGCACAAGCTGTGGTGAACAATCACTCAACAGACTAAGAGGGAAGCTCAGGTAGACTGTGGGTGCAGATGTGGAACAAAAGGTGCCCCAGGGTACTCTCCATGAACCCCAGAATAAAGACTAAAGGAGAGGAACCTGGCATGTGTGGTAGGAGAAGGAAGTCTCACTCAGAGAGTGAAGGGATGTCCCAGAAACCCCAGCGCTAACTGTCCAGGAAAGCAACACAGTGCCCCACAGAGAGCTCTTTCCCTTATCTGCTGCAGGGCCGTGAGTCCTCTTTGCTGAGGCACATCATGTTCCTGTGCTTTCTGGTTGGAAGTTATGGGTGGGTACACACACTCCTCCTGAACACACCATGAACTCATTGAAAATGTCAGCTTGAAGTCTTTTTCTTTCAGCATCACATAATTATCAATAGAGAGGGGGAAATGGCAAGTGACTTGGTCATTAAAGATAAAAATATAGACTAAAGCACTTTTAAGAATAAAGCGAGCATGGATATAACCATGTAACTATATTAAAACAGTCATTAGACCATTCCTATCTTTTTTTTTTAATATGCTAGCTCATTTAGAAATGATACCCCATAAAATTACTTAAGCTTGAAAGTTGTTCTTCAGAGTCCTGAGGAGCTCTTGGCAGTGAGTGGGGGAGGGGAAACATTCTTTATTGAGAATTTGGCCACTGTTAGAGTTCCCATGCTCCAGAGGATGGCCCATAACCATATGTTTATGGGTAGTGGCTTAGTAGTTTGTTTAAAAAAAAAAAAAAACCAGGCATGAAACTGGGAAGAACATGTTGAGGGGGATGTAGAAAGAACAGGAGTGGGAAGACAGAGGTGGACATATTTAAAATTTTTGTCCAGAATCTTCTGAGTGTCCAATAGGTAAATGCTAAAGAAAAACAGGTTTTGATGCAAAAAAGGGGTGGGGAATTAGATGGCTATCAGTTATTTAAAATCTACACATTAAATCATTTTAAATTCTATCTGCATCTTCAGGCCTTAATATACCTAATGGAAATTAATACAAGTGTTTACTTTTAACCATATAATCATATATCCTCTATTATGAAATTTCAAAGAGGTGCTGGGATAATTGTCTTCCCAATATGTCTTCAGTTCTTTTTTTTTTTTTTTAATTTAGTTGAATTGATTTCATTTACAATGTGATGTGGGTAGTCATTAGCATGCTCAGATAATGTGTACCAAGTTGGGAAAGCTTGAAACAATCATCAAAGTATATTCAAAGACTATATACTTTTTTTAGTATACTAAAGACTGGGGGGAAATTATAAGAAAAGGAGATATGAACTGAAGCTAAATGGGGGTGAAGCTAGGTTTCAGGGGAGCTGGGCTGTACCCCCAGCATGGGGAGGCTCACATGCTCCCGAGACAAGTCATGCCTCCACTCCGGAGACTCCTCTTCATCTCAAAGGAAAAAGGCTGTACTTTGTGTCTGAGACACATTCTTGAAGGCTTTGTAACTCACCATGAAGTCCAGTAAAATTCAAGGCTGGACAAAGTATCCTGGGAAACTTGCTGCAGATTATATACATGTGTCACTGCCATCTATTCCTGAATATCCGTCATCAGGAAGCAAACTGTTTTCATGATAGCCATTCCTCTCTGCTTCATATGTAGAGGAGAGCAGACAGTGCAGACAGATAAAAGGCATTACAGTGCTATTAAACCCTCCTTTTCCAGGTTGGGATTTCAAGCTGCAGAACTGCTTCCAAGGCTCTGCAAGCTGCCATTTACCTAATTCTATCCACCCCAAATCCCACTCTCCCCACAGGCAGTCTCCTCTGACTTCATCTCCAGGAACTAGGGTCAAACAATACCCTTGCTCTGGCTGAAGAACATGCACCCCAAGTCTAAGGCTAATTGGTTCATCTAGCTATGGACTGTTGGCTTCTCCAGTCTACCAATTGGTAGAACCTACCAAGGTTCTACCAATCTTTAAATAGAGCTGTCCTACAAAATCATATGGTGTCTAATGCCAAGTGCACACTGACTAAAACCAGATGCAGAGTATGAGAGAAAGTCTGTTCAAAACCTTGTAGCATTAGAGAGTGATGGCCCAGAGCATTCCAGGTCTAATCTGGATAATACTCTGCAAATATTTTGGGCAATTTTCTCACATGTCTCTCCATCCCCTATCACTCACCATTGAGTTTCATAACTTGACTTTATTATCATAAAAATCAAGATGCACATCATCCATAAATAATATCTCTCCTGTAAGGTGATCCCTAAGAAGAATGATTCTGCAGCTACGGAAGCTTGAGACATGATACCATCCTAAGGACTCAGGGAGTGATGGGGTCTCAACAGTTATCCAAGGAGAAGTTGAATGTTTCACTTGATATCAACCAAAGCTAATGGGGTAAAAAGAATCTCATTCTCTCATCTGGCATGGACATGTATTAATATCCCTGGAAGCTGGCATTCCATGCAGCTACCTGGAAGATGCTGGGTGATACCTTGGTATCTACTTCTTGTTTGGAGCAAATACTAGAGGCTGAGGAATTGAGAGAGAGAAGAAACTAACTGGAGATGCAGCCATAGGGAGAGTCAGTGTTATGGCTAATTAAACTGTTCACGTGGTGTTCTAAGAATGATTTTGCAAATGGGAGTGGTGTCTGTGTACTGCTGGGTGTGGTCAGAAGGAAAGGAAAGAAACGAAAGGTCCCTCCTGCCTGAATCCCTGTCCACCTCTGGCTCTAATGGGGTTCTTCTGGGGAGAATGCTCTAAAGACAAGGAACTGTGCTACAACTGGCTATTAAAAAGATGCAAGTAGAGGCCCAGTCACCAACACTGAATAAATCTCTATTTTCTGAGCAATAAGACTAGAGTTACTGCCCATTTGTGATTCTTTTTGCCCACAACTAACCCCTATAAATCTACACCATTGCTTGGAATATAGTCTGCCATTGCTCCCCTGCCACTCCCACCCTGTCCCCATCCTCACCCCCCACCTGCCAATCCCAAGGTTGCACTCAAAACAAGACAAACAAAATAGACCAGTGAAGTACCTTAGAGTGCATCCTCCTTATTTCTGTGATTGAATAAAAAGATCGTGACAGCCTAAAATATCTACCGCAGAACCATCCAAACATAACTGGGACTTGATTGGTTTTCTGAACCATCTCCTTCGGATGCCTCTGTTCCCTCTGTCTTCTAGAACCTTGCCATGAGTTGCAAGCCACAAATTTAATACTAGATTATATAAATGTTATGCAACTCTCTAATTTGTTTCATGGGAGCAAGTTGTCTTTCCAAGTAAAACACCAGATCCCACAAAGCCTGACTTTAATTGCCTGTGGTACCTCTCCCAGTGTTAGACAACTGGCAAGCAAGCCAACTGCTACTCATTATTTCAAAATTGAAGGAATTCAGAAGAGATACTGAACCGATGATGACCTGTAGAGAACAGTAGCACAGGCCCCTCCCTGCTCCACAGCCATCTAAGTGGTAAAGCAAAAGCATCAAGCCCATTTCTGGTCAAGTTAAAAAAAAAAAAAGGCTCACCCCCACATTCAACATTAGTTCTCTTCAACCCTAGTGGTTTTCCTCAGTTTATACATAAAACACTACAATGAATTTTCTTCTAAATAATTGAGAATGAGGAAGAAGACCTTAAGAATATCAGTAAAATAATTGAGTAAAAGGGAGAATAGGGAAAAGGGCAAGAAACAATAGAAAAAGAACAAAAGGATGGAAAATGTAATCAGGAAAATCCTGGGAGGGTGAGTGCACACAGGAGGCACCCATAGAGTGCCACCTTTCTCTCTCCCAACCCTCAAGGGACAGCAGGGAGCCAAGCTAAACTACTCATTTGCAAAAGATGATGCGGTTGGGGGTAGAGCACAGTTGAGGGTAAATTACTCTGGTCCTATTTTCTCTGCCTCTTTCTTTCTTTCTTTCTTTCTTTCTTTTTAATTCTTCAGCTAAAAAAAGACTGTGCATAATAGCATCAACTGCTAATCTACATCACTATCTGCTTGTCCTGGCTCACCCTCCTCGCTGCTCCATCCAGGCTACAGAGTCAGGGAAATGGAGAAAAGATTTAAAAAAAAAAAATTCTACTTCAGATGATATGTACTGGATTTTAGAGATGACGTGCCCACCAATCATATGATTAGGAATTAAGACAGTGGATAAACAGGGACCCAGTTCAAGAGAAGCCCAAGCTGGTTAATTGTCTTGTTCCTGGGCTACAGAATGGGTCTTTTCTTGCAAAAGGATAAATTCTCTGTAGACGTTAATGACTCCAAACAAAGCACACACAGCCAGAAAGCAAAGGGTCTCCCTCTTACCTCTCTGAGAGTGTACATATTACTTCCATGAGACCAACAAAAGTGACAGTACTGATAGGGACTTCTCCAGCATAGGACAGTGTTGGCAAGGGGGGTGGGAGGGGAGGGAGCACAACTCTTGGGAAATAAGATCTTCAGATGGGGACCATGGTCCAGGCTAAAGCAGAAATTGTTGTGAGGTTGACCTCCACAAGTGAACCTGAGAGTTTAAGTTCCTTCCCTAGCATGGGAAAACTTAGTAGCAGACCAACTTACTAGCTGTTTCCTAAGCTCCAGCTCCAATCCCTGAAAGAAAACAGCACCTTCTTGTAAGCTGTCCCCAAGCTTGCACGACAGCCATCACAAACACCTGGCATGCTGCCTGGCTGGAAGTAGGGGCTCAAAGAATGCCAGCTACTTAAAGTGCATTTTCCTAGAGCTCTGATACCAGATCTTACAATATTGAGCTCTGATCCTGTCCAACCCAAGCCTTGACTAAAATGGCTTTGAACTTGACTGATAATTTATTTTGCTCCATCAAAAACAAAAGATGGTCACATAATTTCATGTTTGCTTCATTATCTTTTGTTTAAATTTTATGAGTAGCTGCCATCATCACCTCTACCCTGGCTCTCACTATGACTCTCCGCTATAGTATCGCTTGGCTTGTTCTGTACCTTTCCCCCCTGCATTTCCACTTTCTTTTATTGTTCGCTTGCTCCAGTTATATTTGTTCTTGGAAATAGGACATCTACTTCTTTAACATTACACTGTACGGATTAGATCTGATATCTTGCACTATCTGGCCAATATCTGCTAAAGTCTCTTAGAAATCACAATATGAGTTTCTACCAATACAGAGCTCCTAATTTAAGACATAGCCCCCTAGGATACTTCATAAGAGGAGAAGAGCAAAGAACTAGCCGATGCCCTGATGCTGTCCTCCTGGAGGCCACCTTGCTTAAGCAATGTGAAGCAGGGTTCAGGTACCACATGGCAGTGGCAGTAGGGACCCAGGGAGGGAGGGAAGAGGTGCATGGTTTCTGTAGATGCTCCTTTTCATGTATTCATGTGTTCTATGTAGTTCATTATGTGGAAACATGTTTTGAAGCAATTTGGTTAGCTTAGGTTAGAAGCTAAGCTAAGGTAAAACCTCTCTGGGCTAGAATAGGCACAGGATTCTTCAGGATGGCATCTGCTGTCCTTTCTGATTCCTATCCTAGTCCTTGTCTGATTTCCATGACACATATCAAGGGAGCACCTTGGATTTATTTGTTCCCATCCCTATCTTTCTCGCTAAACTGTTTAAAAAAAAAAAAGGTGAGCAAAATGTTGAAGGTATAGCTCTTAAAACCTAGAAAAGATGCTCTCATATAGGTCACTGTTCACCTCAGGCTGAGGACACCAGTGGACAACAAAATAAACCATGGAGATGGTCCTTCTCATGTGGTCCCTGATGCTTCCAGGGGAAAATACAGTATAGTTGGCAAGGACAAGTTCAGTATACTTTTCTTGCCCAGAATGTTCTAGCTTAGATAACAGTTGGATGGACTGAGAAGTCTGGTTCTGATTCAGCTTTATAAGAGCTTTAATGTTCTGGCCAGAGCATTAAACTACCAAGGCTGCACAGCATGCTGGCAAGGGCGACTGCTCATCAAGCAGGTGGTTGCTGGTGCAAAGAGTGTGTGAATAGCTTTAAAATGGACAAGATCCACTTTGGTCTGTTAGTCAGGAAAACATGCCTGACTATTAGAGCCAACTCTCAGCTCATTCCTGTGGTCCCTCCAAGAAGAAAACTAATAGAACATCTAGAAGATCCAAGTGATGGCACCTGCTAAGATGAGTGGGATCAGAAGTCACAAAGCATAGTTCCCACTCCAAGGCTGACCCTCACTTCTTTGTGTGGATATAAACACATTGGTCCTTCTGAACCCTGTGGGTCACTACTCTTAGTTGAATGACTCTTTATTTTTAAGGCTGAAGATACTTAACAAAAAAAGCTACATCCAAGAGGTTGCTGGTTATAGTACACATAGAAGGGTGTTACAATCTCTCAAGTGCTGAGCATGCTGCTTAGATCCCAAGACTCCATAAAACAGAACAGGTAGTACTACTGGGTAGGCAAGTGGGATGGAGTGACCTCTGTGGTCTCCCGTAGTCCCAATTCTGCTTTTATTTTATACTTTGAGATAACTGAGGACTTTGAATGTTCTGCATAAGATACCTAGGCTCCAAATTCAGATATCAGAGGAATCTGTTTATGGCCTCCTGAAATCATGATATTCTTGTTCTGAGATCTTAGATAAATTCTAATGATTTGCCAAGGATGCCATCCAGGTCAGAGCACCATGCTGAAAGCAAGTGCACATACAGAACAGTCACGGTCACATGGTAGGAGTCACACTATAAAATACCTGAAAGCTGAATGCTCCTACTGTGGAGAAGCCCTGGGTTCTTCAGGGTTTATGGGTGACTCACTCTGGCTGAGAGTCACCGAGTAAGTCAAGAGCTCCCTGCATTATGACTGACATATGAATAGGAGTCTCTGAAGCTCAAAGCACAGTAGATTCCATCTATGGAATATGCACACATAGTTGACTTGCTAAGGTTTGAATAGCCTTTCCTATATATTTTATAACCTTGTATCTTCTTTCTACTTGCCATTATACAAAAGGACCTTCACCCTATGGCAACTCCAAGAGGACAAACCACCAAACACAAAGCTCTGGTGGTGTTCCTGTGTTAGATGGAAGGGATACCAACAGCAAGCAAGCACTTGCCTCCTGGGAAACTCAGTTCATCTTTCCTAGTTCCCAAAGTTCTGTGGACTAGAGGAGGGCCACCCAGAGTGGTACCACTAAATCCTACACATTCTATTAGAAATTCAAGTATAGACAGTGTCTTCAACTAGACCAAGCTATTAGATATTAATGTTCAGACAACACCTACCTCACTCCAGACCAGCATGGTACCGAATATGACCTGTAACCCATCAAAGAAATTGTCCCCTATGATGATCACAGTCGCGCCTCCCGTCGTCCATCCTTCACTCGGGCTGATGGCTTTGATACAGGGAGTAGCTGCTTTTCAACACACATGAAAAAGAGAAGGAGTCTGCTGTTAGAACCAAACTTTAATGATGGGAGACTTGAGAAAAAGAAAAAAAAATCTTTCATCTTTTCACTAACAGAAAGTCCCTCCAGATCTCAGCATTTCCTAGCCACATCAGGACCAGAATCCTGGGGAGCAACTTTCGTTCTTAAAGACATCCTTGTCATTGTTTCTATTGAGATGCATATAGTATTTCACCTGAATCCTTATCAGCCTTGGAAAGCTTGGGAAATTTAACACAGAAGGCAAAAACTGAACAATGCTAGAGATTAGAATGCTGTGGAAGCCTTATAGAATTGCTTCAAAGCTGAGTGTATTTCATGAAGTTGGAACTGCAACACTCTTGGGTGAACATTCCTGTCCAATGGAAAGCTAACCGGCTAAGCAGAAGGCTGGAGCAGGAAAGATTCTTACTCCACACTTTTCTCTCTGTAACATTAACATAGCAACAATCTTCACTAAAAACTCACTGCAATTATTTCCAAGTACATGTCATGGGTCCCATTTTATATATCCAAGGTTGCAGTCACTTGAGGTGAGTTATGCAAACAAATAGCTGAGGCCTGGCTCAACCACAGATTGTCTTCATGACCTTGGTTCTACTGTGTTTCCTGGGCATAAAAGCCTGGGGCTGACCTTTTTCCGAGGTCTTGTATCTCTCCTCTTTTCATTGCAAATGGCCTTTGGAGATGGGAAATAATTTGCAAAGCTTGTCACGGCAAGCAGACTGGAGGTGGTTCTCCTAATGAGCATTGAGTACTCTGGACAGAATCACTAGCATACAATGGGATGGTAGGATTCTGATTCTGAAACCTCTCTGAAGGAACCTGGGTACCACAAGGGGTCTTTAACCCATCAGCACCATGCTGGTGCTCCCATAGTGATTACTGCCACAGACAGCACCTCAGAAGACTGGAAAGCAAGGGAGATATTGTGCAAGAAGAGAGGGGAGATACATCCTCTTTAATGAACATTAAATATTCAAGGCGGACTTCCCAAATGCTGACGCCAAGGAGAACAGCAGTTAGTTCTAAATGTGAGTGGGAAGTGCTGGGAAAATAATAGTAATTAGTATTGGACTTTGTCAAATTTGGCAGAGTCTCCTGTTTTAACTTCTGCAATAAGCAAAGAAAACATTAAGTTAAATCCCAGTGGGACCAGTGTTCACGTGCCACCACACAAACAAGTGGGATGGCCTTGGTCCTCATTCAAATTAATCCTCAAAACCTTGCACAGAGAAGTCTGAAAACATCCAAACCAAACATTTAGTGTTGGCTGAACTCACAGGAACACATCTGCAGCTGAAACGGGCAGCTCGGGTATTGACTTCCCTGCATTTTAGCACCAAACAAAGTAATTAATCAAGAACATATAAAGGATCTATGACTGGACTGTATTCTTGTCCAATTTTTGCTACATGGGATGGGGGTGGGGGGATCGGTGTCTCAAGGGCACAGGACTTTTTCTTACACAAAAGCTTTCTCGAAAACTACAAGGTTGACACACACAGTTAAGGGCTTCTGGGGCAATGATGTAACACAATGTAGGATTTCAAGTTGCTTATAAAACAGATAAGCTACATTTAACAACTATGAAACATTTATAATATACAACCATTTTGAAAACATTTTGTTAATATCACCCAATTTTTTTATTATTTTTATTAGATATTTTCTTTATTTACATGTCATATGATTTCTCCTTTCCTAGTTTTCCCTCCAAAAAACAAACAAACAAACAAAAACAACAAGAACAAACCCCTGTTGCCTCCCCCATCCCCACGCTTGCCACCCCACCCTCTCCCATTTATTGGCCCTGGAATTCCCCTACACGGGGGCACAGATTTTTTAAAATTGACTTATAACTCAATATACTTAGGTGCTAAGGTTCCACACATAAGATGTTGCTGTCTCTCTGGATGCCTTGGGAAAATATTCGATATTGGCTTGGATAAACTGGATGTTAGAACCCCATCTAGTTGAAAAACAAGGACTCCAGTGGGGTTATTAAATGCTGGGCCTGTGTTTGCCCATGCAGAATGCAAAATGATCTTCATGATAGATTAGCATCTATTAACCTTGGGGTTTCTGTATTTTATATGTTTGCAACATAGACATAAGTGTTCAGACAACCGATGTCTCTTCCAAACTTCTCACTATAGTATAAAAGGACATGGAAGAGCATACTGGAGCATCCATGAGAAATGTGCCTATGGGAGAGGTTTGACAATCACATGGTCAAGACCTGACTCCCGTCATTGTTTATCCACTTATTATTTATATAGTACAAAGATTTTGTATGTGTGTGTATTTGTGAGGGGAGGAGTCTGGGTGGTTGTAGATGTGTGGGGGGGGCTTCGAGGGGAGGGATAATGAGAGTGGAGAGTGTATGGGGGTGTGTATACACATACTTGGAAACACTTGAACTTAAGGAACGTGGCCATGCTTCTAATACTAGGAACAGCTGTTCAGAACCCAGAGGAAAGAACACTGAGCCCTAAGAGTAAGGAACCAATGTCAATACTATCTTCCTGGATTTCAAAGAAAAAAATCTTGAGAGGTAACCTCTTGAGAGGTTCCAGATAATTTGAAAAATTATATCTAGTGAACCTTTATGTGCGAGGGGGGTGGGACAGGGAGAGTGTGTGTAATTCCAGGTTACATGTGACCAGGTGTTCTGGACAAAGACCTAGAAGCCAGGATGCACATCAGTTGGCCACAGTGGGTCCTTATGAGGAACATGACTGCATTGGGTTTGACAGGAGAAGAGGGCTACTAATTTTTACTCTATTAACGTTTATATGGCTTGAGGCTTTTCCACTGAGCATGTATTATGGTAAGACATGAGTAAAGAATTCAGTGAAGTAGGACATGTGATGACATTTGTACTTTTTAGAGCAAATCAATACTAAGAAGAACCCAGCCAAGCACCTAACATCAACTGGGCTGCTCAGAGACCCTGGGTCTCTCCTCCATCCTACTGGCAAGCTGTCTAAGGATGCTGGCCAAACCTTCGAGCAGCTATGGCCTCACTTGCTTTGTTGCCATCTTACTCACAGAGGCAGAGAAAGAGTTCGCTACGTTAGCACTCAACCTAGCAGGATTCAGCAGACTTCTCAAGTGGGGCGATTTACAGGAGTTAAGTAACAAGCCGAGATAATCGATAGCATTCTTTCTCCAAAAAAGCCATTATGAAATGGGAAGTAGAGGAGCAGATTTGAAAGCAGGACTACTTTTTTAAAAAAAGAAAAGAAAAGAAAAGAAAAAAAGTTCATGGTTTAATTAATGAAAGACTCCTTCCTGGACCGCACATTTTCACACTCTGTCCACAAGGGCAAGAGACCCATTTCTGGTTCTAAATTTTATTAAAAATAAAAGTTTTCCCCCTTCTTTTCTCTAATGCTTCTCCCACCCCTCACCAGCCACCAAAGTCGAGATTTTTCCTTCCTTCAAACTGTGACAATAACATGATTACCCCACCAGTTTAGCATAATGGTTCTGAAATGCTCCTGGCACATTGCAGAATTAAAGTGGGAATTATTAGGGAGCGCCTCTTTGTTATAATGATCACTCCACAAATAAAAGCTCTTCTCCCAAAGGTACTGCAAGGCACAAAATGCTAATTCTGAAGATTATGTGTGCGCTTTTATTAAATATTACGATGCCCTGCCTGTTTGAGGGCCTCTCTGCTCTGATTGTTTTATGAGGACCATGTTAATGTCATTCCGTCTTGCTAGCAGCAGGCACACATTTTAGCGTTTGTATGAGAGTTGATCAAAGGCCACGTGCTGGGGGAATTGCTGAGAAAACACGGACAAGCGATAAAAATCTAACAGATTAATTGGTTTAAATTTCATTTCAGGGTGTTGAACTTTGGCTCAGGACTTTAATACTACACCGTGAGTCAGGGCCTAATTACCAGATTTCCAATTTGCTTTTGAACAATAGCTGCTGTGAGAAGAAAAAGAAAGGAAGAATTTTTTAAAAAAAAGAAAAAAAAAGAATAGGTAAGAAGGAGATCATTCGACTTCCAGTACATAACGCGTGTACAGACAATGACACTGGGGACATTTCTGATCACCTCTGCCACCTCCAAAACATGTATGAATATGTTCTTCAAATCACCTCAGAAGGCAGAAGACATCACAGGTTTCTCCTCAGCAGTTTAAAGCTGTCTGGCTTCCAGAATCAATGCTACATCATGCGAGTGCCAGCCTGCTTGCAACCAGGAGCACTGAGCTCTTGATCAGCAAGGTGAATTTACAAGCTCGGCCTCCAATAGAAATGACCTATTTCATTGATAGAAAGCCAGGGTCTGGAGAGCCGTGTTTACTTCAGGGTTTATGGGTGGCCTTGGGAATAAGGGTTAATTGAGCTCAGGGGTGCCTGCCCATTGAGATGAATTAGTGGTGTGCGTGCCGATCAGCAGGGTCCTGGGGCTGCTCTTGTTTTTGCCTCTGAGATCTCTTTGTTTTCTGACCGATGCTTCACTTACTAGGGCAGCCATAATGATGACCCAGGTTCAAGGTCTATAAGTCCTCGCTTCCAAAATGAGTCTTTGGCTACCATTGTTGCCCTGCACCAGAAGCCTGAGTAGAGATGCATTGTGTACACCAGGAGCAAACTACTCTATCGACTGGTAAAATGTACAAATTTGGGAAGTTTCGGATCACAGTCTATATCGCCTGATGGTGTTCACTGTGAACTGTGAAGTGGGTACAAAGTTGCACTCTGATTCCATTGTGTCTATTCATAAGACACGTCAGGTTCTTTTTTTCTAATATTCCATCAACCAGCCTTGAATGAACAAGTGATTCTAAAATGCAGGTACCTAAGGCTCCCAAAGGAGGTGGCAAGAACGGCACCAGCTTTTATTGGTATCTTAGTGAAGACCGATAACTCATCTGACATCGATTCTATCATTCCACATTTACCATTTAGTATAGTCACTTGCTCCATGGAGACTGTAGTAGGTTCCAGAGGTTGAGACCTCACAGATTTGACACAAAATTCACAGGAAGTGCTGACCCGTATCAGGTATAGTGTACACTAGTTTCTGCCATAATCATTCATTATTATTATCATTTGCCTCCTGTTAACTGGAGGCCATTTATTTAGTACAGTGCCCCGTGTGTTCACCACAGAGTTTGTCTATTTTTATTATATAGAGTTCGTCTAGAAAACCTTCCTAAGTTGTTAACTGAATGGACTGAATAGGTAGACTTGACACCAAAACATCCCAAAGTGAAGACAATTGTCATTGGTTGTTTTTGTTCTTAAAGACATTTCTCTGAAATGATTGCTCATTAGAAAATGTATCAGAACTGTTTCATATGAAATATCTTTACTGTTAATGTTCTAATGGTTGATGCTTGACAGAAAATGCGAAACCTGTAAGCTAGACTGTTTTAATTTAATTTTTAACATTTTTTGTCTGTCTGTCTGTCTGTCTGTCTGTCTGTCTGTTCGTGGGGGCATACACATGCCAGGGTATACATGTAGAGGGCAGAGTGGCCATAGGGGAATTGGCCTGATAGGACATGAGGGGCTCTGTTCTTTGCTTCCACCATGTGTGTTGCACATAATCAAACTCAGGTGGGTTTGTATGCCTTGGAAGCAAGCACCTTTACCTGATGAGTCATCTTGCCTGTCTGAACAGAGCTCCTTCCAACGGCACCTTTGTCTGTTCACAAAAACTCTCTCCTGTTCATCTGCTGGGTTTTAGTGATGCTGTGTTTGGAAGTAACCCCATTCCAGAAGCTCTTGGGCCGTGGAGGAGCCCCATTTTAACCTAGCGAGCAGTCTCACTTATCTGCCATGCTACTTTTTTTGAGTGAGATGATTATTTTCCCCAACTCGACTTTTGTTTCAAAACAAGCAGTTGAAGACAAGAAGGGGGCCAAAAAGAGGGGTTTGACACCTAGTTGGAAGGCTAGCCCTCTCCACCTTCACCATACACAGGGTCTGTTTTGGGGCCATCTGTCCTCCAACAGTGTGCCTGAGAAGCTAGTAGCTGCTATGTTACCTCAGACATCTACCACCCATAGGGGAGCAGTCCCATGTGCAGAATGAAAGCCCCACTACAGGTGCCTCCCAGTTCACAAGAAACAAATTCTATTAGGAAGTGACCAGGTGTGACAGCCCCGTCACAAAAGCTACAGCGGCAACACATGCGGCTCTAAGGAGTTACAGGAGGCTGCTTCTGCTTTTCTTTATGGTCCTCTGCAGTCACACTATGTAGTTAAGAATTTTATCACTTATTAGAGTATGTTTCATTTTGCTATTGATCTGCATTTATTGCTTTGTCTGGCAAAATATCTAGATGTTGCTTTGCAAAGAATTACAGTATTTTATATACAAGAGTCTCTCTCTCTCTCTCTCTCTCTCTCTCTCTCTCTCTCTCTCTCTGTGCGTGTGTGTGTGTGTGTGTGTGTGTGTGGTATTTGTCACTTTAAAGGGAAATGTAAGCCATGATATAGAGATTTCTCAATACCAGACGCAATTAAACCTATTAAATATTCCATGAGGAAATCGAGACTTTCAAGCGCTTTGCATCCTTTATCCCAAAGTGACTTCATCTGGCAGAAAAACCCTTTGCTCTGACAGCATTAATGGGTCTGAAAACGGAGGAAAGGAAAAACCTCCCAGTCACTAGATGGAAACATTGCTCCAAAGTCTGTCTGTATAAAGGCAGGAAGCTCTTATCCTCCACTTGGCCCAAGTGATGCCACTTGCCAATCATAGACCCAGCCGGCCACCTAGCCACTTCCTACTTAATTTTCTGCTTTCTTATTTCTTTTGAAGTTCCAAGTGCCATCAGTGGACACAGCAGCACCTGAACAAGAGAAGGCCACATAAGTGTGGTCACAACCATATTCTGGAACACTCTAGGGCAACTGCTTTTGAATTTCTGAGTCTGTCTCTCCAAGAAGCAGAACTCTCTTCACTTTCGCTCTTCAGGGCTGCTTAACAATTTAGCTGTGGGAAAAAAAAAATCTTGACATTTTGATGTGCCTATAACTTCTAAATTGCACTTGAAAGACTGTTGAAGGCTTTCGGATTTAATGACAGGCAACATAGCATTGTTTCATAATATACAAAAATTGTTTGTTAAATACAAGCAGAAGCTCAGAATTTTGTGACTCAAGGAGGGCTGAATACATTCCATTCCAACTTGCATTGCACATGTGACGGGGAATTAAAATGCACAGAATTCTAATTCTGAAACAGTGAAAGGCAAATGTCGCCGGGAGCTTTCTCTCTCCTCCCCTTGTTCTGTGATTGTCAGCCACTCCATTGCTAACTAATATGGGGACATAGTCATGGAGGGCAGGCAGACCCTCAGGATGAATTATTCATGGGCCCGATTGTGCTGTTTGTCGCAGCAGTAGTGAAACTGCTTGCCTCTGATGACACCATGAGTAAATAATTCTCTTTTTTTTTTTTGTTTCCAACAAGGAAACTTTTCTGCACAAAATGATTTTTACCCTCTTCTCCTACTTAACCTGCTGTATGAACAGTTTGAGGAAGGAGAGCAGGGAAGGCAAAGGGGTGTGAATCATCCCCACAAATGAACTCCCAACATTAAGAAAAGGGGAAAACATTTTCAGATTGAACAACAATCAAATCATGTAACCACTTCTTCAAGGAATACACTAGCCTTTATTCACAAGCAATCTTCCTGGGCTGGGAAAAATCATAAAGTCAAATATGAACATGTCCAGTGGAAAATCTGTGACATTAATCTTGGCTGGAGTCATATTTTTAACGGGACTTGAATGTGTGTGTGGGATTACCCAGATGGTCACACAGGAATCGGCCTGACAGGATTAAACCTTTATGCTGAACTCTGCTCCATCTGTTCACCAAGGCTTGCCTTTCCTTAGCAGAATATGAATTTTTAGCTCTCTTGTGTCTGGGAGCAGAACTCAGGGTTCAGAGAAAGGAGAGATGTGGGTACATGATTTGACAATACATGGCTGGTTTGTCACACGAAAAAATGTGCTAAAAAGCTTAAAGGGTTTCAAATCTACTCTTTGTGCGTGTGGTTTTTTGGTTTTGTTTGTTTGTTTGTTTGTTTGTTTTGTCCCAGGGTTTCTTCTCCTTACTGAATTTGAGGGTTTATTTAATGTACTGTCAGCCTAGATATGGATGATGGCATTTGCCTGATAAAGCAGAACAGGGAGATAAGTGTGGAAACTTTGCAACAAAAAATGAAATATATATAGATGATGTATGTTTCTGAATGGATGACTCTGGCAGAAGACAGTCACCTGGGCTTTGCTTCCCACCCCCTTTCACAAGGTAGTTAGTATTAGTCATTTTAAAACCAATTAGCTGCAACTATTCTCACTGTCATTTCTATTATGTTTTGCATGATTCTTGGAAAACTTTTTTTGTGTTGGGATAAGGCCTGGGGGAGGCTGTAGTTTATAGATACATCTTGAACAAACCAAGCTGAATTTGGTTGGAGCTCCCTGCATATCCCCTCAGAAACTCTCAACTGGACAGGTTGGAG
This sequence comes from Mastomys coucha, assembly GCF_008632895.1. Classification (NCBI taxonomy): domain Eukaryota; kingdom Metazoa; phylum Chordata; class Mammalia; order Rodentia; family Muridae; genus Mastomys; species Mastomys coucha. Next base: position 40,066,559 of record NW_022196911.1, on the reverse strand, counting down.
TATGGGAGCATTGAGGGTAGCAGCTAGGGTCCCACTAAGAGGCAATGTCTGGAGTGGGTCTAGAGTCACCACCTCTGCCTCAGTGACAAAGAACCTAGAGGAGAGAGGCGATGACAGATTTCCCAGCTACACCTGGCATGGATATATGGCTGTATTGCTAGAAGAATCTTTTAGAGCCTTGCTCATCAGTGTTTACAGACACGTGGTCAGTAGATGTGTTTGTATGTTTGTGAAGAGAACTGTGAGAGACAACAACTACCATGGGCATTGGCCCTCAAAAGGAGGGGCCCCAGAGTAAGCTAGCACCCATCTGTGAACATCCCATCCACTCTTTCACAGTGACTCCACACCATGTGGTGGGTGGACATGTCAGACCATCAAATAAGTTAGCCTTTCTAGACATGGGCATAACTCTTGGGTCTAAGTGGTTGCCTTCACGGAACAGCTTAGATGATAGAGCACAGTGAGACTTCCCATCCAGACTTTAGTATGTTGCTAGAATGTGTGGGTAGATGTCTCATGAAACACTCTTTGATACCTTCAATTTACAAAAATTTTAGCCAGGTCATAAGGGGTGGTTCCCATTCTGGAAGTAGATGGCTCTAAGCTGTGGATCTTTCCACTACCACCGCCATAGCCATACACACACACACACACACACACACACACACACTCTACTCTCATGGCAGGGACATGTGCACATGCATAGGCTCAGAGTTTTTCCCTCATATTTTATCATCAATGAGGCTAATTAATTGTAATTCAATCTCATTATTTAACCTGTTAAACGCAGTTGTGGAGGAGTCACCATCCACAAATGACTTATTCAACATTTAATTACTATGAATTTTCTTTACTTACTCATATTACTTATATTACTAGAGGTAAGAAGCTACTGCATAGCACACTGGTAGAACTTTTCATCTTCACAAGGTTCAATTGGACAGCACAGATCTTGGGACCACGTTTAGATAATTGAGACTGTAACTGTTAGCCATAACTACCAGTTATGAGGTACCCTGAATATTCCAGGAGATCTGCTAGGAGTGATACCTTCAAATCCTGCCAAAAAGGTCTACAAAGCAAACCCTCACAGGAGTAGGCAGGGAGTTAATTCAACAGGAAAATAACACTGTTGAAGTAGAGATAACTGCTGACCTTTGAATATATGGGCCCTGCACTAGCACCTCTTTAGTTTATAAAAAGATTTTGCATTCCAATTGTTCTATATAATCTTTTATCAGCAACAAAATTCTAACTAAATTCTAGCTAAAGTTAGTTTAAGAAGTAATGAAACTCACTGGGGCATTTGTAAAGGCACATGTCATTTTAATCTGTTCCTATTTGTGACCCTCATCTACCACTCCTTCAATCTACCATGTCACCCTCTTGCTAATTCCAAAGTTATGCAAACCGTAGGCCAAGCTGATATAGGACTAAAGGCTAGATTCCCACCCATAATCCACCAGTGCGCACAGCACAAGACTCCTCCTTGAGTCAGCAATGAATTCTCAGCAGTTCATTTCTGCAGTGACTAATGCCAGCACTGACTCATCAAACAATAAACGTAAAGCCTAGCCATGGCCATTCTGGGTCTGCTAAGCATCCGCCCCTAGAGCCCGTGGAAGCTCCTGAGCTTGCCTTCTGTGGCAGGCATGCAGCTTTTGTATAAGCAGTTGAGCATTAAGGAGACTGTGTTTTGTACTTGAGCTGCATTTCAACCTTGCGGAACTTTTAATGACCGATGGGCCACACTTTTCACTTTTGCAAATAACTCTCTGTTTGTATTTCTCCCCACAAGTACAGCTGCCATGGCAAATGAGAGTTGGAGTGAACCTATCATGACTGAGAGCCTTATCATGCTGAACCAGTTTCCTCTCCTCCCTAACATGGCCAGTGGTGCTGCAAGCCAGCATTTGTTACAGCACAGATGTTTCCGTGGTGATGATCTGTGACGTCACAAGGACACAAATGTGGATCATCAAACTTATCTGCACATGACGAGCAAAGAGGAGTGGGAATTCCATCTCCGTGTAAGCTTTATGAGGTACTGATTCAACTTCCTGCAGGACTATTCAGGATCCGAACTACCCTGCCAGAACCGTGAGAAGGAAAAAAAAAGCCAAGATATTTGTCTTTTCCAATTCATTTCTACAACACGATAATTGTGTTCAAAGTCCGTTTCCTCCCCAAAGCTAAATGAATGGATGCCAGTTTTTGTCCTTTTGAGTATGACTGACTTCCCCATCCTACCCTAGAGGTAGCTCTGGGCTCAGATGTAACACTGCCTATGGATCCAGGGATCCCTAGCTCTTGGCCAGTTTCACTCTTTACTTCTGGGTGCAAATCCCTTTTCCTAACTCTGAGCTTCTGCCACTTTAATTAGGGATAATAATTGTTTTTAAAAGCCCACTTCACAAGGGCTGTGGTGAATTTAAATGAGCTAAGTGATGTTCAGAGTGAAGAGGGAATAAATTTGAGATGAGAATAAGAATGTTGAAGAAGAAAACGATTCTTCTCAAGGAGATGGGTCTGTGCATAAATGCAAATGCAGGTGAAACATTCCTGGCATTTCTTCCTCAGGAAAGTTTCCACTTGTTTCCACACAGTCCCTTACTGAAAAGATGAAGCTTCTGCATGAAGCTGAAAGTTTCTAGCATAGTCTAGAAAACTCAAACTCTTCTGTCTTTGTCATTCATGAGTCACTCCCTGCTCTTCCCCTTGCTCTTCTTGAGCTAAACCTTAATTTCTGTGTGTAGACACACTCCTATGCACAGTTGTGTGTGTGTGTGTGTGTGTGTGTGTGTGTGTGTGTGTGTACATGTGTGCAGAGAATCAGTCTAACCAGCCAACACATCTCATGCAGACAGGAACCCCACCCATTGGTACAATGATGGATGGTGACAGTACTTGGCACTTAATGCCTGGTGATTTGAACACTGGTTAGTGCTTGAAGGACTTCACCACTGATACTAACTTTAAGTGGTGGGCAAGCTCAAGTAGATTATTCTACTCTATAGATGAGGAAGTTGTGGCTCAGAGACACTCAAACTTGAGATTTTCAAAGTCTGCTTTGATTGATGAAGCCCAGCCTCCCTTCAGTTTTGTTGCTTATCTGAAATATCTGTCCTGTTTGGCTAAAATGGTCACTTTGATCCTATAAATACAGCCAAAGTTCCATAAAATACGAGTTGTGTAATTCCTTGTCCCCAGTATAGAGGGTGGATACTTATTAACTTTACAGAGTGTTACTATTCACTTTCCAAGTAAAGTTATTTTTCCCCTAAGACACAGACCCACATATGAACTATAGTAAAATCTCTCTATTTCCTTCTTCTATTTCCAAGTCCAGAAAAATGGTACCCTTGCATAACATCACAGGCGCCAATTTAAACACAGTAACATTGAAAACACTACCAGGCTTCCAGGCATAGAAATATCTCTATTGTTGCAAGTTCCAAGGGCCACTAAACACACCCTGAGTTTGGACATCTATAGTGATCCCAGCACCCTGAGGAATTTACACAGCAGAGAGCAGTGTCCCGCCACTTTCATTTGAAACCTGAACAGTATGTATTGTAATGATCTTCATTAAAGACTTTTGTATATATGAAGAAAAGTATAAAAATTATTAACAAATAGATTAACCTGACACAATACCTTAAAGATATTTTACTTTTTCACCAACTTTTTTTTTCCCCCAGTAAGGATTGAGTTCTGGCGACTAACCAAATCAAAACCACCTTCTAGAACACTGCCAAAGTTAAATGGTAGACAAATTTGAGGCCTGAGTTTATAAATTTGCTGCACACGATAGCTCCTCGAAGGACACTATGGGTTTAGTGACTTGGGCGGCAGCAGGGTTTACCAATGAAGGACCATGCGGAAGAGGAAGAGATTGGAGGAAGCAGGAAAGGGGGAAAGAAACTTTTCATTTTATAACCCGCACACTCATCTTAATGATCTTCTAAATAAAGTTAATAAGTATTGCTCCCCACTCATGTGTTACAAAGGAGGATATCACGGCATTTTTATTACTTTGCCTTACAGTCAATGGAAGACACTGGTATGATAACATTTCAGATATGAACCTCTCCCTGTCCCTGCTCCCCAAGTCATTCTGGATTAGAACTGCAGATAAAGGGTGTGGTTTTAAACAGCTAGGATCTTGCTGCTTAAAACCCTCAAATAAGCCAGCCACAGAGAGCATGTGTCCATGTATAACATATTGATCAACTGTACAGATTAGGATAAGAATCTATTAGTAGCCGAGTTCTGCTTTCACGTTTAGTGATTAGATGTGTTAGGTGGATGTAGACCGATCTGTGTGCCCCATGGTCTAGAGAGTGCTACTTTGGTGTTTCATTTTCTCTTCCTGCCCTGGTGCCTGTCTGGTCTGCTTCCCACATCAGGGCTTCTGCTATGACTGGCCTGCGCATATGTTACAAAAGGATCTTAAAAGCTTCGTTGTTGCTTTCCTGCCAACTTGCATGGAGCAGGCTGGCAGGGAAGCTACATAGCCCTACGATCCTCAGACTGCCCCCCTTCCCCACACACGAGGTTGCTAAAATCCTGCAGATGGCATCATATTCATCTGATAAGAGTGATGATCACCCAATTTCTATAAAGTTTCATTTCTGCCCACTGAGTATTTCAGGTTGCAATACTGGCCCAGGAAGCTGGAGATGAGGTGCCCGATAGCGAGATGTGATACCAGAAGTTTTTATCTTAACCCAGAAAAGCGCCTTCCCATGTATCACCGCTCAAGCCAAGTGACTCACCCTTGGGATTGAGCATAGACCTGGCTTTTCAGTTTGCCTTTGAGTAATGTCGTCAATTTGTTTCAACTGGAGCAAGTTTTACATTACCGGCTCAAATAGCAAGAGCCTCTCTCTACTTCTGAAGTCCACTATACAGAGAGAGCGGCTTTGACTTGACAATGGGAAAGAACAGTAGCCATGACCCCTGTGTTAGCAACTTGGAAGTTTAAAGGGTGCTGAAACGAACTTGTCTCTTCATTTAGCCACACCCAAATCCTTAACAGTTGGCCTCAGTTTCCCTTATTTTTTAGTGGACTCTATAACTGCACTGCCCTCCCCTGGCTGTTAAGTGCATAAAAATAATTTTTTTTTTCAAAGTACTCATCACTGGACCAAATGCATCACAACAAAAGCAGCATCCCTGGAGACACAGGCCTGAATCTGTAGTGTGCAATCTATTGGACCAGGAGCTGTAGCATTCATCACAAGATTGGAAAGGAAACAATGGACTTCTTTGTCCAACCAAAAAAGAGAAACTAACACATGTAAAATTTCTAAGTTCACTTCTTAGACCTTCCCACCCCCCAACCCCACCCGCAAATGTCTAATGGTCTATCCTAATGTAATAGTCAAACAACATACTGATTTTTATTTTTCCTCTTTACTTCACTAACTGCTACTCAGTCAAAAATGTGAAGTTTCCCTGGCTCTTCAGACTTGGCTGGGTCCTTTGCATTAAGCCTTCTTAGCAATCTGTATTTCTCTTTCACAGCCCTTATCAACAACACTGCCAATTTAAATCATCCAAATCAACATTATTTCCTGTATATGAATTGGCATGTACACATAGCTGTGTGCCTCCTCACGTGAATGCCTGACCCAGCTTTGCTCCCCTCTGCCCCCCTCTTATCTAATATAGTAGGCAGAGAGCCGGTAAATATTTGTTGACCAGATAAACGACTGAATGAAAAGCAAATGAGCCATTATTGATGGACTTCCGATGTGAAAGAACTGAAGTGGGTGGGTTTAAAGTTGAGGATTCTTCCAGCCTGCACTAACAAATTGCGGTTTACAAAGTCAGGCAGCTCATGCCTGTGATTGTGGCATCTAGGAGGTGGAAGCGGGAAGAACGGGGAGTTCAAACGCCAGCTTTGGCTACATAGCTGGGGCTCAGTGAGACCCTGTCTCCAAAGAACAAGAACCAAACAAAACAAACAATTGCCGCTGTACCCACAATGTGCTTCCTCCATGGATAAGAGGGCCACGAGGAGTCCTGTTTCCTGGGCTGAGCTGGCCTTCATTCCGGCAGCTGGTACCCCATTCTCTTGGGAGTTAAAATTAGTATCAGTAACCCACACACAGCCATATCTCCCCCCCCCCACCACGCACACACCCCATCCCACCCCCAACCCATGAAGAAGCCTCTAATCATGCAAGGACCCAGGTGGGGCTTGCTGACAGATGTTAAAGTTAGAAGGGAAGGTAGCAGCCGAGGCTTCCGGAGGCACCAGGACTTCCTGCCTTTAAGCCTTGCTGGTTCCTGCCCCGCCTTCCCCACCCTTCCCCCACGCATCAGCCTCAACAGAGTTGCTGCTCCCTCTGTCATTTGAACTCAAATCCTATCTCGGAAATTGATGGGTGATGCTGCCCTTGACAACACAGTGTCAGCTTAACTCAGTGTCCAGCTGGTTCTGTACACATTATCATAATGCGCTGCCTGGGCAGACCCTGCCCGATGCTTGCTCTTGATTCAGGTCCCCTCTCTGCCTTCTGACAAACAGACACTGCTTGTTTAAAAATGAAAATAGAGCCAATAGCTTAGGAGAGGTTTTGATTTTAAAAAGTTCTTTGGAACAGAAACTCTACCTTAATGGTAAAATGAACCTGAAAGACTTTCTTTCAACCAACAACAACAACAACAAAAAAAAAAAACAACAAACAACAAACAACAACAACAAAAAACAGTGTTTATTGGGAAAAAATAAAAATGAATATTTCCCAGGGCCTTACATGTTCCCTAGTAAATTGAATGAATTATTACTTTTTTGATCTTTAAAGCCTTTCTAACAACGTGCTTCAAATTTGTTATAATTTTGCTACATTCCAGTACCACATAGGCAATTACTTACTTGATTTTATCGAGTTGTGATTTTTATTTAAATCATCTAATACTTTCTCCAAGCTTTACCTTACCCTAAACACTAATGTCCACGAGGTCATGATTTTGAAGTAGTAGCTGTGATTTTTTTTTTCCTAATGAATTAAGATAAACATATAGCTATTTTAAGATAGCTTAGGCCGTGCATGAGGATATATATCTGTAACCCTGGAACTCAGGGACAGAGGCAGAAGGATTATGAATTTCAAGCCAACCTGGGCTGCATAATGAGATCTTCTTCGTGTGTGTGTGTGTGTGTGTGTGTGTGTGTGTGTGTGTGTGTGCGCGTGCGTGCACACTTGTCTGTCTTCAGGTGTGCATGCCCCTACATATGCATACAAATGGCCAAACAGGATATCCATTGGGTATTTTTCTCTGTCACTTTCTGCCATATTCCCTTGAATAATCTTTCACTGCACCAGAAGCTTGACATTTCGGCTCTGCTAGCCTGTGGGTCTAACTCGACAGAAATATCACCTCAGCATTTGGGTAGCTACCCCAAAAAGCTGTGTCTGTAGTTCCTCAAGAAGTAAGAGACATCCTCACAGAATCATCAGAGCTTGAAGGGTGCTACCAAACCTCCACTTCATGATGAGAGGGCATCCTGGTAGTGGTGGCGCATGCCTTTAATCCCAGCACTTGGGAGGCAGAGGCAAACGTATCTCTGAGTTCAAGGCTAGCCTGGTCTACAGAGTGAGTTACGGGACAGCCAGGGCTACACAGAGAAACCCTGTCTCAAAAAAAAAAAAAAAAAAAATGAATGAGAGGACAGAGGGCCAGAGAACTCTTAGTCCATCCTCAAAGCCATGCATGAAAGCAATAGAGAGCTCCATCTTATTTCTGTAAGTATAACCGACAAAATAAAGAAAAAAAATTAGAGGTTGAAGAGATGGTACAGTAGTTTAGAGCACATACAGCTCTTGCAGAGGACCCAAGTTCAGCTCTCGGCACCCACAGCAGGTAGTTCACAGCTGCCTGTAACTACAGCTCCAGAATAGCCTGAAGCTTTGGCCTCCTCAAGCACCCAAACTCATGGACACATACCCACATATAGAACACATGCATTAAAAGCCACATAATTAAATCAAATGAATCTTTACTTCAGACCTAACTACTGATGGCTGTTCCTAAACACCACATTACAAACAAGGGTTTAGGAACAGGACATGGAAGTGTTTATTTCCATATTGCCACTGTGTGATTCCTTTTGAATTCTCTCATGAGGGAGTCTCCAAAGAAAAGCAAGAGCAAAAGGAGGGCCCTGGCTTGGAACAATGAACTATACAAATGAACACAATTGGAATTGTGATGCATGATTGATCAAATATAGAAGAACAAACAAACAAACAAAAAGCTTCAAAATAGTTTTGCCATTTCTGGCCAAAGCAAGAACAGACCCCCACCACCACCCCTCAAATGAGCACGTCACAGTGAGCTTATTAAAATAAGTGTGGTCTGCTCATTTATTAGATCCAGCAAAATAATAAGTACTGGAAGTTTCCCACAGTTGACCCGTTGGCCAAGAAATTTTTATAAGAAAGCCTTTGATTTCCATATTGTTCCTAGCATGGAGTTTCGTCATCATACGGCTGTTGTCTTACAAGTTATCTAATGCTCTCATGGTTTTCTCACGGTCTCCTTTCCCCACTTCATATATGCCAGAGTCCATAAGATTCACAAGTGACTTAAAGAGAGTTGACTCTGAACATCTCTGCTGGGGAATAGGGTGTTACCAACCTCCTGCTGCTCTTGCTAGTGTTACAGAGAACAGGTCAAGGCCTGGAGACATGGCTCTGTAGTTAAGAGCGGATGCTAGCTTTGCTAGAGGACTCCTGTTCAGTTCCCAGCACTCATCAGAAGGCTCACTGCTACCCGTAACCCCAGTTCCAAAGAAAGATTCCGATGCCCTCTTCTGACTGTCCTGCAGAGAGACCTGCACACATGTACTATATACTCTCTCTCTCTCTCTCTCTCTCTCTCTCTCTCTCTCTCTCTCTCTCTCTCTCTCTCTCTCTTTCTCTCTCTCTCTCTCTCTCTCCTCTTTAACAAACACATGATCTGGGCTAACTTTAGAAAACCTAAGATACAAACACAAGTGCCTTAAACCATGTGGAGGAAAATAAAATATTACAACAGGATAGGAGATGAAACTAAGTTCACATGCATGCAGAGAGGACCAGCAGAGAACAGAGTCATGAGTTTGTGGATTTGAACCCTAGATCTACAAGTTACCTGTTATGTGACTCTGGGCCAATATCTTTCTCCCTAACCCTGCTTTTCTTGTCTTTATGGTAGAGATACCTATGTGCTTGAATAAAGGGGCTCAGTGAAAACCCATTGTTCAGTTCCATACAGTTCAGAAGAACCTAGGATCAAATCCCAGGTTCACTTCTACCTAGTATTATGCTTTTAGGTAATTACTGAGTTGACAATGTCCGTTTTTCTCAGTTGTTTTACTTCATTTTTACTGACTCAGTGATGTAGGTTTCTTTGGAGTGGGCTGGGGTAAGCAATATACATCTTGTAAGTCAAAGATGTCGTAGCCCTTCCTTCTAAAGGCGAAGGCCTCTGCCCTCACAACGCAGTCGACAGGAAAATTCTTTCTATGAAATGTACAAGAAAGTAAAGTCAATTAAAAAAAAAACTGTCTGCAAAAAGAACTCTCAAAATGCTGGGCTTTCTCTATCAAATGCTCACACTCCTGATGGATTGAGAAGTAATCAGGCAGCCAGTTTCGAGGTGCAGCCAACTCCCTGGTGAGATTCCGAAGCCCAGCAGGGGAGAGCAAAGTTATAAGCATCTTGCCTCAGGCTTTCATGAGACAGGTGAAGGCCACAAAATTGACATTGAGTTCATCAAAGTCCTGTTGGCCCTGCATAAGCACCTCACAATTCCCCCAGGGAGACCAAGGCTTGACCCAGTCCCCTTGCCTGGAACCAGCATCTTTCCCACTCTCTGATTCCTCCAAGTCACCCAAGCCAAAATCTTTGAACACACTGTTCCTTTTTCTTATAAAAGTCTCTCAAGTTTTGTCATAAATGAGAAATCCTTAAAGTTTTCCCTGACCTCTAACAATTCCTTTGTCTAGTCTTCCATGCTCTGGGATAATTATTTAGTTACCAATTTGTTTAGTGTCTCTCTTTCCCATCTACATAATAAACTCTATCTAGACAAGGGCCACGTGTGCTTTGTGCCACTTTGCGTAGTAAGTGGCATCTATTAGATGTTTAGAATGAGTAAATGGTTTGAAATCCACTTCACTGATATCTTATTCATTGGCTAGAGGTCTAGAGAATGGGGTTCTTTGTAAAAAGCCTGGATTCTTCTCCTCCTCCACCACCACCACCACCACCCCAGAAAAGCCAGTGTTGATGGCTGAAGTTCAGAATTCCAAAGGAGTCTAGAAATGGCCCAATTAAGTGGGCATATTAGCAACTGCCCTCCACATAAGCAGAGGGACTTAGCCAAAGTCACACAACTACTTAAAGTGAAAGTTAGGACTGTCTGAGCCCCAGATCTCCAGACAGACAGATCTCTCAAAATACTTTTCAGGGCACTTGAATTCTCCTACATACCCCCAGGGCTCTATCACACAGGTTTTTTTCTCAATCTAGGGTGATTCTCTAAACTCAAATCACCTTTCTCTGCATGTCCACAACACATTTAAATACAGCTGGGCTGAGGGGGCACAGTGAGGCTGAATACCCTGAGGCAAACAACAAAAGCAAAAACTGTCAAGCCCGAAGCCAGAGGCTTTAAGAAGGTTACATACTATGGAGCCAGACTAACACTATATTGCCAGGGAAAGGGGACCAAAAGGGCAGAGCTGACTGGTAGTGGCACAGACCCACTTTTCGTCCTTATAAAGCTGTAATTACAAGTAGGGACATGATCCATTGAGCTTGTCACCATTCTTTATTCTCTGAAATGTAGTTTAACCAAAGCCCACTCTTATTTTGATTTCTTTTATTTTGGGGTCCTGGCATGTTCATGTTTCATCTCTCTGTAACTCCTCTGAAGGGAAATTTAATTCACTCGTATCCAATGACCACAAATGCTAAATATTCATCACTTTCCATTTTTTAAAAAGTACATTTGATTTCTGCTTTTGTTTTCAATCTCTATTTGAGCCACAAAGCAACATAGGGCCTTGGGTCAGAGCTCATGACTATTGAAAAGTTCTTTTATGAAAAGCTCAACTAATATCATCACTGTTTTACTTTCCTTAGAAATATAAAGAGAGGTTACACAATCTCATAAGAACTGGGTTTTTTGTTGTTGTTGTTGTTGCCTGTCTGTTTGTTTTTAAGCCCAATATGTAAAGAACACCACCAGCAGAGATGACTCCACTCCTAGGAAAGACCCTATAAATGGGAGTTTGCTAATCTTCTCTACTTTCCTTAGGTGTCACATAGTATGAAAGACATCTATGAGTCTCCAAGAGGAAAGGGACACAAAAGGGAAAAAAAATATATGCGTGTCCAAATTTTATACATATATATATCCTAAAAACCGAGCATTTAAACTGCTTGTCAGACAGCTCCCTGACAAAGCCACTAGAGTGTATTCACAGGCATTTGCATAAGTGCTGCCAGTGAGTTCACCATAGCTGCTAGCGCTAATGGTACATAAAGTAATTTAGTCACTTCTCCCAGCATTCTGTGTCAGGATGATGAGCACAGGCACTCTGCCTTGTTGCATATTAGATCATTAGATAATAAAGTGTTAGCGCATGCAAGCTGACAGGGTCCCTGCACTCTAGCACTTCGAGGACACAGCATCTTGCCACGGGGAAAGAGAGAGAGAAACTGATGCCACAATTGGCCTTAAATTCAAGTAAATAGAACCTGAAACTCGAGATGAACCACGGTGATAATAACTGCATTCCTGAAGCCCTTTCAAGGACTCCCGTGCACAGTCTCCACAGATTTGCCTGAGCAGCTGGAATGGAAGATGAGGTACATACATATATACCAGTGTTTGACACTGGCCACCATTCAGGCCCGTTGGTCCCCAACCTATGCTTTTGTAGAAATTAGAATCCTGAGAGCAGTTGCGTGTGAGGCTCCCTCTCTCTGCAACTGTACATCTTCCATAAAGCCATTGCTTAAAGCAGAAAGCTCAATAAATGTACCTATAAATATCCAGCCACAGAAAATCTTAGTATTTATGAATGGAGAGGAAAATGGGAGGGAGGGGGGCAATTACCATGAGCTACAGTGTTCCAAGTTCCAGCCTCTTTGGATCCTGCAAGATTCTAGGAAATAAATCTGCCTTTGCCATCCCTCATATTTGAAATCCAGGAACATTAATCTGAGCCCCAGAGCTCTGTGTGCATGGGCCATCCAGGGAAGACTGTGTATGAACATAAACCATGATTCCTTTTCTAGAAATGCTGAAAGATCAGCCACAAAAGGGACTTTCCTCCCAGTGGCTTACAAACAGGCTATAAATAGAGATGTGCAGTATTGCTCAAAATAATTCAGGCTACTGTAAATGAGGTGGGGAAAAGACCGAGAATGGAGGCTGATGAAGACTCTACAGGTCTCAAGAGGTGACGACACGCTGTGAGGACAGGGTGACAGAATCGTGTGTTGGGGGCTAGCCCTTAAACAAGGCGTTTTAAATAGGATTTTTTTTCCAATGGAAAGATAGACATATTATCCCCCAAACCAACATGAATTAGCATGTAGATCCACTCCGACATGTTACCAACAAGAGAGTTCAATAGTCACCCTTGGCAGAGTAGATATTTATGCATATGCTTGAAGTGTCTGAGTGAGTGGGTGGTAATGTATAGCTACTTAATTCACTCTGTAGAAAGTCAGATTTCTGCCTTGCTGCACCAGTGGTACTCAGGATCTGAACATGGCTACCTTTTCATTCTACTGGGGGAAGTGGAGTCAGGGTTTGATGAGTGTGAAGGACATAGTATGTAGTGAACTCTCCAGGGAAAGATTGCCATTGTTCTGCCATGAAATGTCACCACCATTTTGAATAAGATTCTTTGTAGATGGGTAAACAAAGCACAGGAAAGTATTGTCCTTCAATCTAAAGATAAAATGGTGTCCCAGCTTGTACATTATTCTGTATTCTTAAAGAGGGAAGAGTTGAGCTAAGATGACGCTTGGATATGTTCCGATCAAGAGACCTCAGTGGTCAGCATGGCAGTGCTCATCCTCAGCGTCTTCTCCTCTCCCTCTACTCTCTTCTACGCTTACATATTCGTTAGTTATTAAATGATAGTAATTAGTTATTAGTACTTTAAAAGTAGGACAGTTTTAATTCCTTGCCAAATTGGAACATATGGCCCCCTACCTCCCTGTTGGAGACACTGTAGTGCTAGGACCCCCCGGGGCCAGTTTTCCCTGCCTTCACCTAGCCCACCTCCATTATCCACATCTCCTTCCCCTACTCAAAGAAACAACCTAACAGATAGCCACCTTCATTTTACCAAGAAAAAAAGTGAAGGATCCTAAGGCTAAACTGACTTGTCCAAGGTTGGCCAGAGGCCAGAGTGAGATAACAAATAGAATTTGGGATTGCTAGTGCCTATTTCAAGACTTCTTTCTCTGCACCATCTTGCAAAATAGTGTCACTAACATCTCTGGAGGCATCCATCCTAGCTGGTTGCTTTTTTATTTGGGATCTTGGTTACAGGAATAAGTAGTATGGTGTCATGAGCTTATTCCATTTTCTTTGAAAGTATATTTTCAGGTATACATGGTGTGTGTGTGTGTGTGTGTGGTGTGTGTGTGTGTGTGTGTTGACCAGAGGACAATCTTAGGTATAGTTTCTCTGGTGCCATTCCCCTTGATTTTAAGACAAAGTCTCCTTGTTGGCTTGAAACTCACCAAGTAGGCTAGGCTGCTTGTCTTGTGGGTCTCTGAGATCTGCCTGCCTCTGTTTCCCCAGAGATGTGATTATAAGCATGTTATCAAACTTGGCTTTTTAATGGGAGTTCTGAAGGTTGAAAGCAGGTTCTCTAGAGTAAATGCTTTATTGACTGATTGATCCATCCTGCCAGCCCTCTCCTTATTTCCTAAGGGCAGAAATGGGAGATGGGCATGGGAGCTGTGTTTAGAGCTTCCTCTGAAACCATGAACTACAGATCTCCAGATGACTGTTAAGCCTGTCTCTAAATCACGAGGCTCCTATTGCAACCAACCAGCCAGAGTCAAAGCAATAATTTTGATCCCTGACTCAGGCTCTCCAAACCGTGCCTGCTGATTACTTATTAAGTTTTCCTTCTTCCTCTCACCTAAGCACCTATAGTCATACATTGCCTTCCATGACTCCAAGGGTATTAAAGAGGCACCATTACTGTAAAGTGAGGAGCAGAATAGTTGTAAGTATAGAAGTAGAGCTAGGGATGTAATCATGGGCAGGTGTTTCAAATTGCCTTCCTGCAAAATGTAATATTCATCCATCTCCGCACTAATGAAATATAAAGCCTCAGCTGTGGAACGATGACGTTTTACTTTTGAAAGACTATAAAGCTGGGTGTGGAGAAAAAGACCTTCTAAGAGGATGACATCAAGCTAATTAATGAGATGTACTGTTTGTGCATTCCTCAAGCACAGGTAGGGGGAAAAAAGCAGGCAAAAATGATGACAGGGGTATGTTTATTAAATTGGGATGCTGGCAGGAAAAGGAGTTTTCTACCTTATGAATCATGTCATGGATATCTTGTGGGCCACAGTAGAAGTCAGGCTTTGGGATGATAATTTGTATGCCAATATTCTCAAAAGGATACTGCTGACCAAGCTAAGGAGAAATGGTAAGAGGGAGCAGTTTGAGTTTCATTTGAGGAGCTCAGAGAAGGTGTTGTATGCTTTGAATGCAGTGGAATCTTGGGTGGGTAGAAAGTTGCATTTATAGCCTAGACCTTCAAGAGAACTGTTCAGATGCACAGCCAAGCTCACCCAGATCTCCTCTGAGTAATACTCCCTTTCCTGGAAACAGATTTCTGTCTCTTTCCTCTAGTCTTCTCATGAGTACCACTGATTGCCACAATCCTTAGTAGTAGTGATTTCTCCCTGACCAAAGTTGACCTACAGAAAATAGGCTATGTTGATAAAGAGGGAGTTGTTGGTAGAGTGAGTTAAAGGCATAGGAAGGACATTTGGCCTGGGTACCATATCCTTGACTTTAAAGCTGATCTTCAAACAAAATCAACAAGTAGTCACAAATATGCATTGGCAGGTTTGTATGGGCTTTTTTTTTCTATCTATTTACCTAAGGACTTAATCAGTTTGCAGTCAAATGGGAGCTCAACACAGGGCCATGGTCCAGGTCTCTCTCTCCTCCCAAACACAGAGAGAGACATACCAGCATTCCAACATAGATAGTCCAGCATGTGATCAAAATGACTGTGCTTAAAAGATATGCCACCTTCTCTAAACCCTCAGCTTCTTATTGTTCAGGGTTAAAGAGCAAAAAGTATCAGCGGTGTTCAACAGGATATTCAAATTTTGTAACAATAGGAAATATGGTGCAGTGGAGGAAAGAAATCACACAAAGACACAGTTACAAGTAGCAATGCCAACCAATGAAAATGATTCGCCTACCATGTTCCAGATAAGAGGGCGTACCTTCCGAGGGGTCAAGCCTCCGAGCCCTCCGCCCATGCTTGGAGTTATTGTGGACAAACATGTTATCAGAGACTGCCAGGACATGGCCATCCACGTTGACTGTGGTAGACACCACGACCTGGAGACAGGAGAGGGAAATGAATGAACATTTTCATATAAAAGCATGGTGGGAAATAAACGCAAGTTAAATAAATAACAGCTGGGAGCTGAAGAAAATTGCACAGCTATTTCACATAATAACTGGTGCTTATGTCGTACACGTCTAACAAGAGGCGCTATTGATGAGTGGGTCTTCAGCATGGAACGCTTTTGATGCTGTTTTAAGTAAAATTGCACAGTTTATACTTATACAGCAAAAGGTACCCTGTTAACCATAAATTTTACAAGGCGGTCTTTATTAGCACAGTTATATATGTATGTATGTGTGTGTATATATATATATACATATATGTATATATATATGTATATATATATTACACAAGGGTAGCTGTGTTTCACCTAAATTACCCTTCAGTTTAGACACTGAAGTAGATATCACAGTAGATCATGCAAATAAAAGTCTTTTAAATCTTCAAAATATCTCCTCCCTACTGTGTCAGGGTTAAGGAGATAGGGAAATGAAAAGGGTTGGAGTGGAAGCTGGGATTTGCCTGCGTTTCCTCTCCCTGGGGTCTTATTGAAGTTTCTTAGACATTTTATTCTTTTGTCCCATGTTAGTTTAGTGAACCAGACCCAAACTTCCCTCAGAGCTATTATCATCATGTCATCCCCACCCCAAAAATGGAACCGTGGCCAATTAGGGGTCTTAGATCTGTTTCAAAGAAAAAAGGAAAAACATAGAACTGGCCCGATGCCAACTCAAGATGCCCAGGCCACATCTAACGGCGACTCAGTACACCTCGACACAAGGGTCCAGGAAAAGGGGGTGCCTCTGAGCACTTTGACTAAAACAATGAACAGAATTGACCTACATATCTCCTTATATTAAAAAGGGGAGGGGAATTAAAACTAAACCCCACAGAGATATGTTTATTCATGTGACCTCTTACAACCAAATATAATAATTGTCTGTAATCGCAGCTTTGGCTCCCAACTCATGCTTTGACAGGGGAAACAGCCATCAGCCAGCTCCTGTTTAATCCACCTATTATGTTGACTAATTAACTTTGCCCGCTAGCTTATTTCTTCCTCCATTATCAGCCACTGTCAGCCACAAGCACCCAGCAGCATAGGGGAAACCTCAGGCTCTTTGATTGATCACCGATAGATTGACATGCAGATTAATTTAATTAGAATCACCTCACTTGAGAAATGAAAGACAAGGGCAAGAGTGCTAATAGGATCTACTCTTATAATGAGGCCAGCCTCCAGAGCAAAATCAGGAGAGTCCTGAGTTATTTTGTTCAATTCCCCAGTTGCTTGGAAAGACTCTCTATTTAATTGTTCTTGGGTTTGAGAGGCATCAGCCTCTGAAGAGGTGAAAGGCTTTACGGAACTTGGTACACACTGTGTGACCTTCTGGGCAGTCTTTTTCTCTGCACTGGCTAAGAGGACACGGGCTTCTAAGACTCTTGGGCCATGTTATGGTTTCTCTGCCTTATGAGCAGGGGGAAAGCATGCCACCTTGTCCAGAATTGTCGATTTTTAACACTGAATGGCAAAGTACTAGCTACCTTGAACGATTAACATCCTACTGTCCCTCATTTTCACCCAAAAGCATCCTGGGAAAATAAGTCAAGTGTCCTTTCCCTTAGAGCTGGCCATAAACTATAGGCTATGGACACATGGCTCCCAGGATTGATTTTAATATCTTATTAAAATGCACACTTGACAATTCAGAAACTACCACGGACCCCATGTGTTCTCTTCAGTCAGTCAAAATTCCATCTAGAGCAAGTCACTCACACAGGGACACCGGAGATTGATGCAGTAGTTGGCTGTGTGTGCTCTGTATATTCATCACTAACTGACCAGGTGTGACAGGGTCTGAAGCCAGTGTTTGTCCCTCATCAATCCTGGCTTAATTTAAGAGAAGAAAGTGAGAGGACAAGGAAAGAAAACACTCTATTTCTTTTCACCAAACAACCCTACTATGCAGTGACAGTATCGTCAAGACAACAGAAGCACTTTTTAGTTAGGGAGATGGCTTTGTAAAAACACTGAAAGTTACATAAGAGCTGGGTCTTTCAAAGAAATGTTGATTTACTACAAGACCACAATTGAGTGGTCACTGGAGACGTTAGCTGAACAAGCTATAAAAGGAAATCCCAAACAGTATCTGTTTGCAGTGTCAGGAAATGGAAAGTGGTTACCCCAGACGTCTGTCCTCAGAGAAGAGAGCAAATAGCGCTTTACCAAGCACCTGTAAGACACCAGCACTATATAGGACTTAAAATATCTGCTCTCTTTCAACAAACATTGTCATCTAACTTCTGACATTAAATAAAAAATGTCCAAAAAACACCCACCGCTAAGCCTGTTAAGAAAGAAAACTATACTATATGCATTTCCCTTTTCTTGGTAAGGAGAGGCCACAGAGCCACCTGTGTGAGTGACAGGGCCACTCAACAGCAAGCACAACCATGACCAGACATTGGGGCAAACAGACGATCTCTGTGCTGCTTCTCCTCGGAACTAACTAGGAAATATGTCCTTCAAAAACTTGTGACTTAACTTCCCAAGCCCAAAATAATTTCCCCCATTCCAATTTGGAAATGATTTGGGAAAGACTTAAACAAGGATTTTCTGAAATCAACCCACAGAATCACTAGTAAATTAAAAGTAATCTGTGAGATGAACAAGAGGGGCCGGAACTTAATTTGAAGCTAACTTTGAAAACAGCCCCATGGTAGGTGGGCAAAAAGCTGCATAGATCAACATAGAATCAGTCAGCTGCTGGCAGGTAAAGGGACCAACAGCCTGTCCACGTTTTGTCAATAAATGCATCTTAAACTTAGGACAGTAAAAAACATAGAAAACTAATTTCCTTTTGGATTCAACCACTCCTTTTTTTTTTTTTTTAATTTCTTCTTTTATCCCACTTCCAAGAGGGAAAAAAAGTTGGTGTCTACATTTTTACTCTGTTGGGACCAGGCCCTCCAATTTTTATGATTTCACTGTCCAAAGGTGTGACTATTGAAATTTACACTAGGTAAAATATGACAGTTCATTCCTGAGTCAAAGTAGCCATATTTTAAGCACTGGTAGCCATTGGACTAAGCAGTACAAATATAGCATTTTAAACCTTCCAGAATGTTCTACTGGCTAGCATTCTACTGAAATAGCTCTGGAATCATTTGGGACATTTTATTCACAAAGGCAAACTGTAGGTTGAGTTCTATCTATAGAAATAAATACAGGTTTAGGGATATATATATATAATACATATATAAATATATATATAATACATATATATATATACATATATATATGTATGTATTAGTCAGTGGGCTTTTTAAAATGAAATGTGTGCAGGGGCATCACTCTTCATAACAGTATCCTCAGGGATGTAGTTGTTATGCTACATGGTCCTGGAGCTTCTGTCTGGGCTCCTGCTCTCCAAGGGAGGGCATTTGCTATGAGGCTGTAAGGAGAACAAGAGGGGAAGTCCACAGCTACCTGTAGTCTTCTTGAGAATTTACACTATGGTTTTAGTTTCTTGATGTGTTATCAGCAGCTCAGAAACTGACCTAGTGCACTCTTTCCGGGATCTAGAAACCCTAGAAGGCATTGTTATTATTATGTCCTTCTCTTTAGAGTTTGGAGGGATTGCACACAAAATAGCTATATTCCTTCACGAATGCAACTTTGGCCACCAGCTGTAGGTGAATGTACCATTTCAGCATTCCAGTCCCTGACACTCCAATGATATTTAGAACAGTCTCCAATTCTTAAAGTTTATTCTGTGAGACTGAATTTATCCAAGTGGTAATCCTGGCTCCTGGTCCCCAGAGTAGCAAGGAAGGGGCATTCTTACTCCTTAGGTAAGATCAAACAAGTGCTGGGCTGATAAACTTGAGCTGGCATAGTGACTCCTGACTCTCATTAAAAGGACTCAAAGGAAACTAGCATTTTAAATAAGAGGACAGAGCAATAATGCCCTCTGCCCTATGGGTCTCCCAGTTTGAAAGATCTATCCTCATGGCATGAGTTGACACAACCGAGAACTCTAGCAAATTGTCCTTCTTACCGGATTGAATAATTTCACTTCCTAGAAGAATCTCTATAACTTAGTCCGCTTCATTCTACGCTTGACACTAAGAGAAATCTCACTGCTTAGAAAACGATCTACAAAACAAGAAAGCTTAGTTGTCTAGTTTTCCCAATGTTTCTCCCCAGGAAGGATTTCTAGAAAGTTCTGTCATTGGAGTTCTCCCTCCTCATTTCTCAGGCTGTCCTTCATTCCCTATCAGGCGAGAGACCTTGAGTGTCCTAACTATATCATCTCAGATTCATGAAGCAGAACCTCAGTCCCAGGAGCAGATTTTCAAAACAAACACAAGCTGCTAAACTTAATGGTGAGCAGAAGCTCACAGTAACAGCAGCAGTGGCTTGCACGGAGCGAGGACTTATGACCAATACAAGGACTCAAAATTGCTATCCTTGTGCATTTCTCAAACTGGAGTAAAGCCAGAGGACACGCGCGGTGTCAAAGCACTGCCAATGTTTAAGTTCATAATCTCTGGCAAAACATATTTTCTTCTTCATAAGTTAGTTGCTCTGGTAAATTAATTTTGGAAAATTACAAACCTTGCTTCTCAAAGCTACCTATATAAGTTGCATGTAGTAACACTATAGAAAGAAATGTTTAGCACAGTTGTTTTGGTTCATGGCTTCTTTCCCTAGGGTTTTAGGTTATTGTATTTTTGCATTAATCCCTGGACCCTAATTACTGACTCTACTACCCAGGTACTTCATTTCTTTCCTTTCTTTTCTTGCTTTCTATTTATTATTGTTGTTTGTCACAAGTGTGTGTGGCATGCGTGTGTGTGAAGGCATGCTTTTGTCTCAGTAAGTATTCTGGTGAGTGTTGAGGCCCAATGCTGGCACTGGACTCATCCTTAGGTTCTTCTATTGATTGAGAAGCAGGATCTCTTAATGAAGCCCAGAGCTCACAGATAGAGTTTTTCTTACCAGACAGCTTACTCCTGGGATTCTCCCCGTCTCTGCTTTCTACAGAGGGCTTCACAGGTACGCCACCATGCCTACTACCCTACATTTACATGGATTTCTGGAGATCTGAACTCCCAACCTCCACCTTGCTGAACAAATGCTTTGGCCACTGAGCTGTCTCCCCAAGCCCAATAACAAATGTATTGAAAAAAACAGTGACTTGAAGCTCATGAATAAAAAAGTAACTGAGCAACAATTCATGGAAAACTATACAGGAAAAAAAAAAAGCAGAGAACCACTGGCACAGCTGGTTTAATTTCGAAAAATTATGCAGAGTGAAAAAAAAAAAAGCCAGTTCCAAAAGGAGTTAAAGTTCCCTATAACCACTACCAAACGTATGTGTTGGATCCTTAGTCCCCAGTGCTTTGGAATAGTAGGATTTCCAAATAGGACTTTTATTACTTTAAATGAGGCCATTGAGCTGGGCCCTAACCTGGTGTTACCACTTTCCTACCAATAAAGGGTATTTGGACACCCAGAAAGAATGTGGGTTTGGGTACTGTTGAAAAGCAAGAGGAGACATTATTTGAATATGAAGATGCCCAATGTGTTGACTGTGGTGGTAGATAGGTGAACCTATATACTTGCAATGAAGCTTTATAGAACTGAAAAGTATTCCCACAAGAATGAGTGTAAGCACATTCAGGGAGATTTGAGTAAGATGGGCAGATGATATCAAGGTCCCTATCCCGACTCTAATATTGTTCTATACTGTTGTAAAACTTGAAGGAGACTGGTCAAAGAATGCATGAGAATCTTTCAATGCTACTTATACCAACTGTGTGTGCCTTCGCAATTACATCAAAAAAATTTTCACCTAAATATAAGACATCAGCAACCAAGATGTCCTTCAAAGGGTGAATGGATAAACAAACTAGTAATCCATACAATGGCATATCATTTAGTGATAAAAAGAAATGAGCTGTCAAACCACCAAAAGGCATGGAGGAATCTTAAATGCATATTACTAAATGGGGGAGAAAAGCCAATCTGAAGAGGTTATATACTGTATGATTCCAACTAAATGACATTCTGCAAAAGGCAGAGCTATGGAGAATGTTAAAAAAAAAAATCAGTGCTTGCCAGGACTGGGGGAAGGGAAGCATGAATCAATTGGTAGAGGACAGAATTTTAGGGCAGTGAGACTATTTTGTATAATAGTGGATTGCTGGATATATAGCTTTGCTTTGTTTGTCCTAATCTCTGGAACTTACAACGCAAAGAGAAGCCTGCCATAACCTTGGGCTTTAGTTATTGGTGGTAACCTGGCATTGACACTCTGCAACCAATGTATCATTTTATAGGGAAACTGAGGCAATGACATTATGTCTACATATAAGAACTTCCATGGAGTCACTATTTTGCAAACCTTAAATTATTGCACAAAATGAGCCTGATGTTTTTCAAAGATCAAACTACTTCTGAGCAGGTCCAGCAAACAGTGGAATCACAAGAGACCCAAAACACTAGTGGCTTCTGACTTAGAGTTTTCAAGCAGAGTAAAGGGGATCAATACTGCAGAAAGCAAAGTCCAAGCACATCTAAAATAAGGCTACACTAGGGCAGAAAAGAGGGTTCAGCTGTTAGGATTATGCACTGATCTTGCAGAGAACCCAAGTTTGGTTCCCAGCATCTACAACTGAAGCTCCAGGGGAATCTGACACCTCCAGCCTCCACAGGTTCTTGCTCCCATGTGCGCATATCCACTCCAGCCCATAATCATAAATAACATAATAAATTGAAAATAAGGTTGCATATAAATGTTTAGTAACTTTACTTTTGCTGAGGGCATATCAACACAGTATGAAAAAGCTGCTTATGAGCATCTCTGAACTGGCAGTTTTACATTTGAATCATTTTAAAGTAGGGAGTATGATTTTTTTTTTCTCCATAAATACCATCAGATTGAGAAGTAATATCATCATGGAGGTTCCTATGAAAAAATGGTAACAGATCCTCTATAGTTACAATACTGTGCATCTGGGCAATACTGGGGTATTTTTAAGTGACCTCAAAGCCAGAGGACAAATTATAAGCACAGGTGAGCCTAAAGCAAGCCAAGCGTCCAGCGTTTCAATGGGTTCTCACTCACAACAGTGTGGATTCCTGACTCGAGTCTACCTGTGTGCCTTTCCTGCTGGTTTCTTCCAATACAAATGGATGGTTTTGAGGTGCCTGGTGACAGCTTAAATATTATTTACGTAAAAATGGTCTGCAGCAGTTAGGTCTTCATTAACTTCGTCCTTTAAAATATCCTTGACTGATAAGAAATAAGATATTCTCAGAAATGTGCCTGATTGCTAGTTTCTATCTGGTTGAGAGATCCCAAATAAGTCATTAAAAATTATGGAGGACGTGTGAACCTCCAGGATGTAACAGAGTGGAACTACTGGAGGCACCGAGTGGCTAACTGAATTAAATCTAGGCTGGAGGCTCAGGGCAAAGTTATATTCTCTCTGGAGAGGGTGACAGGAGCAGACACTTCCCATCTGTACAGAAGGAGGTGGAAAGCAGATCAGCTCCTGTCCTTCCTGTCTTCTGAGCTGAGAATGTGCTAAACCTCACCCCTCACACAGCGGGTGAAGATGCCTCTTGATGACTTCTGATGGTGTAGCTGGTACTTCACTGGTACTCTGTGCTTACTCATTGAGGTAAACAGAGAGGAAGGTCAGGTACCTTCTGTGGACTTGAACATGATATGTTTATGCAGAAATGCTGCACAACTAGAACAAACTCAACAGCTAGGATTCTAGGATCAGATAGTCTTTATTGGATTTCTAAGCCCATTACTTACTAGTGTGTAACCACTGACATACTAATCATGGGAATGAGCTGAGCCTACCTTGTGTGTGCTGTATGTCAAATATTATTGCATATACTAGAGAAGTAGCAATATACAAAATGTAGACTAATTTTTTTTCTTAGTGAGATCTTAGTTCCTATTAGTTTAGTTCTTGGAGTTTAGTACCTAACATCGGAAGAGAGAGGTTAAAGGATCAATTAGGTTTGTAGATGAAGAAGAGTAAGAACCTGCTAAATTCCAAGTTAAAAAGTAGAATAGCTTTTGTCCATAAGTCCTTATGCTGATACCCACCCCCAGAACAATAGCCATAGGCAGTCACTGGTCAATCCAAACATTCACAACTACCTTTGTTTGCATTTTACATTTTCTTCTAAGGCAGCCATACTTAATATCGAGCTACTTCTGCTAAGTGCACATCCACCTCTCATCCCCAAGGATCCCTTCTCAGAGCTGCATACTGTCTGCCAAGCTCACAACAGGCATATGCCAAGACACAGACTGGCCCAGCGAGCTGTGAAGACTCCATAGACCAGGAGGAAGAAGAGTCCCCACGTTTGACCAGGTTTCATGAATTAATCTTGTTTTCTGAAGCTATCACTAGAGTTGCTTTCAGTATAATCAATCAACAGGGTACATCTTGGAATTATTCTGTATGAGAAGGGGAGGGGGAGACAGATCAGACTCCAAGAATTCTGTTGAGAAAGAATTTAATTGTAAGATGGGTTGTTTGTCAGTGTGATACAAATGGGAGAGAGAGTGGAGGGTGGGGAGGACAAAAGAAAGGAGAAAGCTTCCTTCTTTGATAAGTCACTTTCAAGCACTCTGCTTCACCATGGGCGTGGACTTTACGAAGGCTATAGTCACAGCATATAAAATATTGATTTGAGGAGACCATGGCTTTTTAAAGCAAAACACAAAATTCTCCACTTTATGACTCACTTTAAAAACTTGCCCTTTCATGCCATAACCTGTGTCAAATCAGTTTTGAAAAGAAAAACACTTTTTTTTGTTAGAAATATGAGATAAATAACCTAATGATTTCTTTTATCCCCTATCCAAATGACTAAGTGAAGGAAGAATGTTAAGACAGGATAAAATGAGTTTGTTCTAGTTGTTTGCTCTGCTCAGGGCCTTTGTCTGGCTTTTCCAAGAATGTTGTAACATAGTCAACTCTTGGTATTTGCAAAAGTTGTTACACACACACACACACACACACACACACACACACATACACACACACACACACACACACACCACACAAGAATGTAGAGATCCTTTAAAATGGCGATATTTTGCGTTAGCATTATATTATCCCATATAGTTAAAGGATCTCTACTTAGACTATTCAATACTAGGAATGTGTGATACTGTGCATTTGGGGAATGATGACCAAGAGCTTTATACATATTCAGCACATATGCAGGGTTGTTAGAATATTTTCCATCTGCAGGTAGTTGAATCTGGAGAAGGAGAATCTATGGATGTGAAGAACTGACTGTAGTACTTCTGAGACCAAGCTCTGACCTTCAATACCACCATCCTTGATCTTAGGCTTCAAGATAGGATATCATCTCTAATTCTGTTCATTCCCCCCCCCCCCATCTCTGTCATAATATCCTGATTCATTTTCTTTCTGGCAATAACCACACTTTCCAATTATTTATAACTATTAATCTTTACATATCTTCATTGTGACAGCTAATGGAAACTCATTCCTTACACATATACTTTCTCTCCTTCCCGGTTTATCACTAGGCATTGGCAAACCTCCCACATTGGCCATGTGACTGGCCACTAGCCAATAGAAAATGAGTAGGTTTGACAAGGACTATTTCTAAGGTAAGAGTCTAAAGACATTGTAAGCTGTGTTTAGGCATCACCTGCCCCTCTTCTGACTCCATAAAGACAAGACGACTAAAAAGTTAGGGGGGTGGAATCTATTCTTCAAAGCATGAACACCAGCATGTATTTAATATATGTGAGCCATTAGAAATTCTTTGGTCTACATGTGAGCCAGGATATATTATTTGATCTCTATGTTACAGGAGCTACTCTTGCCCTAAAATAACCCCCAACCAAAATATCAGTTTCATTAGAGCAAAGGCTCCATCTTTTGCATTCATCGTTACAGACTTACCACCTAGCACTCTAATAAATACTGCTGAGTGCTGGCACACATGAAGGAGAGAGTATATCTTACATCTATATTCATATATGCTGTTGTCACATATCTAGCAATTTTAGACAGACACAGAGTTATAGCCTATCAAAAAACTTTGCTGAAGGAAGAAGATGAATTTGGAAATTTATATTTTACTTCAGTCTCTGGGTCTTGTGGTTTCTACTGTGATGATGACTTGAGCCCAATTCTTGATCCTCTTTCACCACTCTCATCTGCCAGTCCCAACAAGGAAAGAGAGGACTCAGGATTTAAATCTGAACCTTGAATTGTTTGGCTCCTGTCAGTTAAAAGCCAGACTGTGACATGGCTTTAACATGGTCCCTTAGCATTAGCATCTTTTTACTGTCAAGCTAGAGAAATGGGCTCATTTAGTCACACTGAATTGCTCCCTGTGTTGGGAGCTGTTTCTAGCCCCAATTTGCCCCCTCTCTCATTCCTTTGCCCTTCCCCCACACCTACCACAGCTAAATGAAGCCTGTATCCACTGTTGTATTTAAGCACGTATGCTAACTTAACTGCAGCCTAGGGATTTCAAAAAGAAAACATCCATTATTTTAGAGAGAGAGAGAGAGAGAGAGAGAGAGAGAGGGGGGGGGGGGGGGGGGGATTGTACCAGGTTTTCTACAAGGCTTATGCCACATTCCCTAAGCTTTTCAGAAAGTGATTAATTTTTTGAGAACACTCAAGTCACACTAATTGACACAACCTGTGTAATTAAGAAGTATCTGTTGACACACCAGAAGCCCAGCCACTGCGAGGCTAAGTCAGCCTGACAGAACGTCTTTACACGTCAGAATATCAACAACCTTTCTTATGTCTTCTTGGGACACCTACATGGGTTTCTGATTGGTCTTCTGAAGAGACACGAAGTGGCTGTGTGAAGATAGGACTGACCAGGGAAACATACAAAAGAGACAAAAGAGAAACCACATCAAGGACAGCTGATGAATGCCATCTCTTGGGCCATGAAGATGCATCCATCAGTACTTTCTGGAAGTTGGCCTTTCAGAATTATTTATATTCAAAGAGTGGATCAGAGTTGTCCATACCAAAGAGGCCCTTTTCAGTCCTTCTCATGGACAACAGGGACATAAAAAGTGAATAAAACCAGAGTCTCAATGTCTCTGCTATGAAAACAAGAGATGAAAATATCCCTGTTTGTAAGGAACCTTCAGTCAATATCAGGAATGTGTGTGTGTGTGTGTGTGTGTGTGTGTGTGTGTGTGTGTGTGTACACTTGTACAAACCCTTCCTTTTTTGGATACTGAGATCCTAAAATTTACTAAAATTACTGAGGGTGGCCCCACTCCATTGCAATGTAAAAAGGGGGCTTTCTTGTTCTGGAGAATTGGTCCAAACTGCCATTGATGGAGAGAGTTATCTTCACTTAACTGTTGCATTTCCAAATTTAACCACAAATAGGAACTACTCAGGGCTGTAGCCTACCTGTTTCATGAACTTGGGTTGGATTGCAACCACTTGCATGAAGTCTCTTTGGGAAGACTTTTCTAAGCTATCCTGTGATTCTATCGGCCATTCCTAGGCTGTCACTATGGATTTTGGATGTTCACAGATCTCCTTGTTGCCTCACCAAGTACCTATCAACAGACTCTGGATAAGTTCTTTGTTGTCCCAAAGCATCAGATAATATCCAAGTCTTAGTGTGTGACTTGAACCTCCACTTGACAGGAGTTTAATTTTGAGAGGACTCCTTTACTGCTCTAAGCTCACTTTTTTCTTGCTGAAATGGAATAATCCATGTTTGCTGTTTTTAATAGGGATGCTCTGACAATAGCTATAACTCATGTAAAACATTTCATGTTATACCTCTAAGGAAATAAGTACTCATTAAACGTTAACTTCAGCTTCCTCTGCATCATCACCATCATTATCAGCAGCAGCAGCAATGTCCACTGATAGATGTAAAGGTGGACATAGCATCTACCCATATGAATACGGAATTAACTGACTACAGATACTGATATAAATAGCCATCTACCAGAAATTTATGATGTTACCTAGAAATAAACAACAGCAGAGAAGAAAGGGGGAGAAGTCAGTTTGACAAGGAGAGAAAAAATAAATAAATGAGGGGGACCATGAGTTCAGTGTGGGGTTTATGGGCCTCAGGTTCTTCCAAGCATCTGGACAGCTTAACTAAACCCATGAACCAGGTTTCAAAGACCTTCAGCCTATAGTTCTCACTGCTCAGAGTGGGTGATGGAAACAGAGTAGGTTGAACCCAAGATCCAATAAGAGGTTTGTCCTGGTTGATAAAAACACAATTTCTCTTGACCCAGGGCTTGTGTCTGTGGTAGTCAAGGTAGTCAATTCCTTTAGAGAAAGCTCTTTCTACCTAGAATCTCTGTGGGGGTCAAAAAGGCAAAAGCACCGCCAGGATTCACATCAGTCATGTATATTTAAAGGTCAGTATAGACCTTGGGTAGGGAGGCAATTATTCCTAATCAAAGGATGCAGTTACTATAGTACCAATGCTGTCACAGCGAACTTAGTCAAAGGTCATCAAGTGTAGGGAAGAACCAGTAGCTTTCTGTCGTGGGCCATTTTGTCTCTCTTCTTCCTATCAGTGGTATCTAATAATGTCTAGAGACCCTTCATTAGTCATGTGAAGGGACACGGGCTATTCT
>NW_022196911.1:39988893-40038135 GCF_008632895.1 Mastomys coucha | reverse complement strand
AGAGAGAGAGAGAGAGAGAGAGAAAGAGAGAGAGAGAGAGAGAGAGAGAGAGAGAGACTCACTGTTCCCAAGTTGAAAAGTCCTAGACTAATTTAAGGACTTAATTAAATTAATCCCTAGAATTTTCCCTCAAAGCTGAACTTTATCATTTATACACTATCTTATAAGCATATGGTGGTCTTTTTTCCTATGCTCAAAAAGAATATACTGAAATGACTTCATGTCTTGCCTCAGAGCTATATTTCTAAGACCCACACTCACTAGTAGGTCCTGTAAAACTCTACATAAATATTCTTCAAGCCCCCTCCCCCCAGTATCACCAAAGTCCATCAAGTTCTACTGCCCTGAAGGATATTGTATAGATGCTGACTAAGTCATGAGACATGATTATTACACACAAGTTGTTTCATACCTGTATATCTTTGTCCCTAACCCAAACTTGACCAAAAGAAGCATACATCTGGAAAGCACAGCAAGCTATGGAGTAGCAGAAGCTGAAAACGACACTTTGAAAACAGTAGCATCACCATGTGAAGGCAAGAGCTGGTCAGGAAACTGTTTCTAAGAAACTAAAACTTTATTGGATTCTCCAGATTCAGCTCTATCAAGACTAAATGTGGTAAGGCTAACATGATTTTATAGAAATTCTCTAAGACCTCAGGAGACAATATCATCCTTCCACTGGATTTATTCTCTAATGAGACTAATAAGTCTCACTTCCTTTTTTTTTTTAAAAAAAAATCATTTTGAAGACTATGATATTGACATCCACAATCAATGCTCAGAATCTCTTTCCTTATTTCCCCTCAGAGATCCTGTAGCTGAAATTTATCAAGCACCTTTTGGAGCTCATATACCGAAAACTGCACTTTGAGCTGACTAAACAGGCGTAGGAGCGAACTTTCAACAGCAAGCTGTCTCTCTGACAGGTTGTGCAAGCACGCATCAACGTTGACAGGGCAAATACCTTACCCATAAAATGAGATGGAGAGCAATGCAGGGTAGGGACTTAACTTTGCTACTTGCGATATGTTCCCTGGTTCTACATCACCTGGGAGCTTGTTAGAAACAGAATTCCAGCCCCACCCTACCTCCCACCTCAATCAGTACTTTAACAAGGTCCTAAGGGATTCTCAACCCATGAAGCTACAGTAGTATTATGTCTAGCATTCTTAAAACACTCGTGTTTGAGACGTCACTCCACTTGTTTTTAGGTTTTCAGCCTTTTAGCAGGTTCTATCAGGTTAGTATGTTTTAAACGGTGGCAGATCTGGAGGATATTTAGTAAAATGTACATGTGGGGTACAGGAGCATTCCTGAAGCAGAACAGAGGGTATAGATATGTCCTGCTTCTTAAGGGTCCACTTATAACCTGGTGCTAGCAGCTACTGAGATTGTGAGAGAGAACAGAGAACGAGAATGCTCTTCCTCAGTAAAGTTCTACTTAAAGAAATGTTAGCAAATAAAGCCATCGTTTCTTTGTGATTGACTTAATCTGTGCCTTTCTCATCACGTGAGTTCATACAGGAAGCCAAGATGAGGCTCTAAGGACACAGCTGCCTTCATCAGTGGGCGCAGGTGGTACAGCCCCAATTTTGGTCTAACAAAAACAACTCTGAGATTGCAGATGCCTGGGGACCAGTGGCCTCACCTGCTTTTCACCTCTAGAGAAACAATTATACTCCATACCTTCTGCCAAAAAAGAAAAAAAGAAAGAAAGAAAAGAAAAAAAGTTTTCCCATCATCTCTTCCTGTTCAAGTCGTGATTAAGATATAAGAAAAGCAAGAGGGACCCACCTGGAATCTCCGCATGTCACGTGGGTTTCCTGCATTCTTTAGGCAATTTTGGTTGCATTTAAGGAAAAACTTCAGGAAGAATCTGTGGAGAAACAAAGGATCCTGGTCAGCATTTCAATTCTAACAAGGGCATCGGAGTCAGAAATCACTTCCAGGTTACACACCCTCTTTTCTTCCTGGATCTCCTGCAAGACTCAGGGTGGTATTAGAATCTGCGTTATATTTGAGGCACAAGTCTTGATATTGCATCCAAGGGTGCATTTTTTTTCTATGAAATGAATACTCTGGAACTGCCAACAGATCTTACAAAAGAAGCAAAAATCACCCAAGGGAGTGTTTTTACTCAGAGAGCAGGTCTTCATCATAATTTAACATGGATTCCAAATGGATCTAATTGAGAATTCCCATGGTCCCCAAGCATAACATCTAATTTAAGTGTTATAAGTTCACGGGTGATAAATGGCAAAGTGTACACTAGATAAATACAAGGAGATTGTAACTGCTTTAAATCTTAGCATCTCCAAATAAAATGTTCAAATTAGCAGCCCTGGGAGGGGTAGAAGTGGCAAAATGACTAAACCCTTCCAACTTCTCCAATACCGCCACAGTTTCCTTTAAGTGCCTTAAACAAAAGCTATTTGTGAGTGAGCTTGGACCTTCCTGCCTCTCTACCCACCTTAGTTTCTGAATAAGTTCTTTAGTGAGAGCCACAGGTTTTACTTGGTTATAGTATAGTGAGAGCCACGAGTTTTGCTTGGTTATAGTATAGTGAGAGCCATGGATTTTGCTTGGTTATAGTATAGTGAGAGCCATGGATTTTGCTTGGTTGTAGTATAGTGAGAGCCACGAGTTTTGCTTGGTTATATAGTGGCTGCTGCTGCTGTTGTTTTGTAAAGATGATGATAGTCTCCAATTGGTTAAAGAAACCCCACTTAAATTGGTGAATGTATTTTAGTTGTCAAAAATTCCCTGATGTGTGGGATACAGGACTTGGTCCCACTAAGTAACCACTGCAGTGATACAAGCCCACAATGGAAAGTAGACATGGAGAGTTTGCGCTGGGATATTCATACTGGTCACCCTGAGTTGAATCCCTCCATCTGTTTTCTATTTGGGAGTAATAGAGGACTTTTATGTCCATCTATTTTCTACATACTCTTCTACTTTTGGAGCCGAGGTAATTCTATGGAATGCATTGAAATACTGGTCAATGAAATTCTTCTAGAAATACCCTTGTCTTTAGTTTTACCCCATGTTAGGGCCACACCAGAATAAAGCTGTCAACTCAATATCAATAACTTATGCAAAACTAGCATTCCATGATGTGTCCATCTGAATTTAGTTTTGAGTACAACGTCTGTCAGCAATGTGGCCCCCATGATCCTCCGACATAAAGGCACTGCATGAAGACATCCCACATTCAAACAGTTTCTACATGCACATTTCAGAACAATAACTGTTTTCCTTGCTCTCTTAGAATGGGAGGGAATACATAGGAGCATTGAAGAGAAACAATGACTTTTTCAAACAAAATGATAAGCCTTAACAGTATAAGAGTCTTCTTAAATGAAGTCATTTAGCATGACACAACCCCCAAAGCCCATCAATGAGGCGGCCTCTGATAATGGTTCACCCCTACTTCCAGGGCCTCTCCACAGAGGCCAAAGCTTATCGACCTCCTGTCTAGGATGCATGACTCACAGAATACTGCTAAAGTCCAGCTGTGTGTTACAGAATCCACCCTGGGCCTCCTCCATGCCCAGAACAACTCTGCCACTGCGCATGTTAGCTTTCTAGCCACTCAGTTAATCAGTCCTTGGTCAACTGGGCATGTATACTGTCCTGTTTCTCTGAGCCTCGGAAGGTAACCCAACCAGTACATGTGGCTTTCAGACATTATCAACTAGGCTAAAGGTAGTGGTAATGAACTCCTCTTATTGCAGGGGCTGGGTTCTATACTTAGAAGAGGAGATATGAAAATCATCCCAGGGTCCAGAGAGGGATGATCTCCATTCTAACGACAATGAAATTTTGTGTGGGGTTGTGTGGTACAGTGAAGTGTAAAAGCCACAACTTTTATAAAAGTTCCCAGTATGGGATTCACATCTAAACTATAGCAATATATACTAGGGGAACCACAGGATTATCATTTCCCACCCAAGACAACAAGAAGTTGGGGAGGGATATCACTGCCAGTCTCCCTCCATTGGGCCCCCCTGCTGGTCTCCCTGTGGTTGGTAATACTTGCCGCCTGTACGTGTTTAAGCCATTTGAGCCCAGGCCTGACAGCCAGATTCAGGTTGTGTTAGAAGGAGCTGTCAGCACATCCTCTGGCATCCTGAACTCAGACAACTGCTAGCCACCGTGAGGGGTTCCATCTGGTGCCAAAATGGGTTTTGAAAGACAAGGCAAACAGGACACTGGCTTTGCCAGAGAGAAAAACATCAAGGGAGCCAGGGATCTTCTGCCTCAAAGATGAGCAAGGCTCGGGCACCTGTCAGCAGCTCATCATTAGCACAAAACCTATGCCGGGCACACATTGGATCACCTTTAAAGCTATGCCGGACACACACTGGATTGCCATTAAAGCTATGCTGGGCACACACCGAATTGCTGTTACCCTAAGCTGCCCTGCCACTTGGCCTGCTAGCAGAATCCCCTGTCTACCCCCTCAGCAGCAGATCACTTGCTGAAACTGAAGTCCTGACCATCTGTCACGGGTAAGACAGCCGTCAACTGGTGCCTGGGGCCTCACACAAGCCCTTATGTGGTGAAGACGCTGTGAAGGGCCAGTTCTTTTGGGGAAAGCCAGTCCCTGTCCAAGGCCTTAGGAATTCTCTCAAAGTTTTCCCCTAAGTACAGGCCAAGTATCTGACCCTTTTGGATCACACTTCCTAAAAGGAGCTCAAAGGAGTAAGGAGGAGTTAAAAATACCCTCAGGGAGAGACTGACTCAGATGCAGGACATACAAACTTGGAAGATGATTTACTCAGGTAAACATATAAGGCATCCATTAACTTGGGGACATGTGTGTCTAGCGTCCGCTGCCCCACATAGAAGATCTCTGGCTGGAAGGGGCTTTTAACAAAGTGGAAGCGATTGTAACACAAAACCATATGTTTGTCTAAAGAACTGCCACATTCTGTGTGTTTGATAAACCGTCAGGGGAAAGAGCATGGTTGCCCTACCCCAACTGTGGGAACCTGACCCTCAGCAGGACAAAGCCGCTATTGACACCGCAGAGTTCCGAGGAGTTCCATAAAGTCCGAGATCAAACTCTCTTTTCAGCTTTGCTCCTTTTTGGAGGGGTGGCATGGCGAGGTGGTGGGAAACCCAACACCTTTCAGCTAACTTTCCACAGGAGTAACGTCATTATTATTTAATACATCTTTCACAGGGTTCTTATCCAAAGCATTTGAGTTCCCGGGGTCTCCCTGAATCCCCCACTGAAATCCTTTAAGGTAAGCATGCCAAGAAGGAACTAACTCACCTGGAATGCAACACACAAAGACTCGACAAAAAGAAGGGGCATACAGTTCAAAACTAGTATTATAGATTGCCTGTAGAGCTAGCCATGATATTGCAGGAATTGAATGTGTGTGGTACGTGTGCGTCTGCGTGTGTTATATTGTGCGGTTTATGCACATATGTGTATGCAGGTACACACATCCATACATGCACCCAAAGATGTCTAGTGTCCTGTTCAACTGCACCCCACCTTTTCCCCCCTGAGACAAGGTCTCTCATGGAATCTGAAGCTTTTTTTTTTTCCACTAGATGGGTAGCCAGCAAGCACTAGGAACCCTCCTGTCCGCTGCCTGCACAGTACTGGGATTTCCATTCCAGGGACAGCAATGGCCAAACTTTGAAGTGGATCCAAGAGATCTGACCTCAGGTCTTGGTCTTCAGGTGTGTGCAGCAAGTGCTCTTACTTGTGAGCCACGTCCACAGCTCAGACCACAGGAAGACTTTTAAACTGACTTGAAGCCGCCGCCCCTTACCTAACCTCCCCATTTTACAGGTGAGAAAAATGAAGGTCAGAGGGCAAGGTGATGCCCTGGCAGCTCCCAGGGGCTCTGAGAGCCCTCATTGTACCCCAGGGGCTCTGAGAGCCCTCATTGTACCCCAGGGGCTCTGAGAGCCCTCATTGCACTCCATGCACACACCCCAGTCCAACAAGAAGCCAGCACTCAAGCACATGAACTTTCGAGTCTACACTTCCATCAGGAAAGGGACAGTCATAAAACCGGAAGTGACATCCTATTAAAGTCCCGTGTAGGCTCATTCATGGATCAGGCTGATGTAGGAGTATTGGTCCGTTATGGAGTTAAACAAATACGTGTTATAGAACATATTTGTTTATTTGGTAATATACTTTCTTAGTTCACCAAGCAATCCTTTCCATTATCTGCCTTGCATCCATGTAACTAGCATAGTATGGGTGCCAAAAAAAAAAAGTAGTGGGTTGTAGAAAGAAAGTCACTTAAGCAACATAATCAGACTCCTACATGAGGGTATGTAAAACCAAACAAGCACCATCCCATGTCTCCAGATACACAATGGAGGCCATGGGACTTAAATATAGTAAGTCTGCTTTAAACATAAATCAAAGCTGTCAATAAAGATAGTCACCAAGTATCCTGAACAAGAAAGACAGTTCTGTCGGAGATGAGACAAGCATCGGTCAAGACCAGTAACTGTGACCCTGAGTGATGTCAGCAAAACATGAGAATTATAAGTCTTTTCCTCTCATTCAACTAGGTGGCTTTCATCAGACATGTCGCTTTTATTGCTTAGCTAAATGTGTGCTCTTCACCAAATGGATTTAATCTCTCTGTGCCTCAGTTTCATCATTTGTAAGATGGAGAAAGCATCAGAACGTGTTTTAGAAAGTCAGTAAGCACTTAAAGGGTGCTGAAACCTAGCACAGAGGAAGCACTAATGCTCGCCCCTGTCGGTTATCAGGAGCAGGGGCGTGCTGCCTAGACGAAGAGATGCTAATAGTTTCAGATATGAAAAGTATCATTTCGCTGGCGTAGTGCAGGCTACGAAAATCAGTGAAGCCCTGGGTACCCAGTAAGCACTACAGGCTCATCAAAGGGGACCATCACCAAGGGAAGGTGAGAAGAGTACAGCAGCTTTTCCAAATGCAGAACAAGGCGGGGGGCTTAAGGATGGAGAACTCCAGCTAGTCAGAACCGAAGGGCACACGTAGCAAAATTTCTAAGCCGTAGCCTGCCTAGAGTTAATTGTTATGCAAAGCAAGCGCCTTGGATCTGGACTGAACAGGTTGAGTTTTTACCTCTCCCCACCCAAAGCCTGAAAAAGCACGTTTGTCTGCCTGCAGCTGTGCTCATCATGTGCCGTCTCGGAAAAAGTGTCAAAGCATAACCGAACAGAGACATAAAATCCCAGCTCTCAGCTTCAGACTCTGCAAGTTCCCCTGACTTATGCCCGCAGATGGTGAGGTGGCAGACGGTCCTTCCCAATGGTATTCAGGAGCCACGGACGTACTCTGGCCTGATACAAGAAACAGCTGTGTAGAAACAAATGTGGGGTCCCTTCTGGGTGAAGTTCAAGCTGCTCCCCACACACGATCTGGAGAGAGGACAGGGAAAGACCTTGTCATTCAAAGGACCTTTCTGGAGTCACAGGCTGTCCTCTCGCCTTTACCTCAATGGAGGACAGCTTGCTTTGGTGTCAGGCTGCCAGCCACGAAATTACCAAGGGAATATTTCCAGGAATACTAAGATTCTCCCAAATTGAAAGTATATAAATGTATAGTACCTGCCCTTATCCAAGACAAGCTGGACTGCTTGAAGCTGTCTAAGAAATGCCCTTGTGGTAGCTCTCAAATGTCCCAGCGCTCCTGGAGGAAGGAAGTTAGAGTCCCACCCCAGCACCTGCCTTGAAAACACAACAGGTCAAAACAGAAAGAGAAAACTCGATTTTCAAAGTCAAAGAAAACTTCCTGGCTTCTAATTCACAGACTACGCTGTAGGGTACAGTTCATCCATGAGAAAACATGATACCCAGAAGTCAGCCAAGATCCCAGGGAGGCCACAGGGGCAGGCTAGGAGGCTAACCTGAGAAAGGGCGGACCTTTTCTAGAGCAAGGCGCAATAGTAACTGAAGACCTGTCTGACTTAGTCCTCACAGCTCTGCCTGTGACATATAGAAGCCAAAGAGGAAAGGGGGAGAATGTGAGGGAGCTCACACACCTGAAGCCATCAGGACTTTTTGCTCCCCACAGTGGAAGAGAAACTGAAATTAAGCCATGACACCATCTCGGGTCCCAGAGGGGGAATGCAAGGCTGCCCCTGTGATTGGCCACTGACTTCAAGAAGTTTGCCTTCCCTGGCAAATGCTTCCTGGATCTTGGGCATTTCTGGAAAGTGTGTACAGCCTAAAGAGATAAACATGACCACCTTGAAAAGGATTCATTACCTCGGAGCTCAGAATTTGGCTTTACTGAGGAGATATAATTAGTGGCGAGAACTTAAAGGGATGGGTGTTGGAATATCATAGCAGTGGATTAAAGAATTTAAAGATAGCCGGGCAGTGGTGGCGCACACCTTTAATCCCAGCACTTGGGAGGCAGAGGCAGGTGAGATTTCTGAGTTCGAAGCCAGCCTGGTCTACAGAGTGAGTTCCAGGACAGCCAGGTCTATACAGAGAAACCCTGGCTGAAAAATAAAAATAAAAATAAAAAATAGTTTAAAGGAAAAGGATTCATTGCAAATAAGGTCCTTATGCTAGGAGTCAAATCTGACAGATACAGCAAAAAGCATGAGAACAGCCAAGGATCCCAGGGGAAAGAGTATCACATAGTGAGAGGGAGGGGGCTATGGCTTAACACTTACTTCTGCTGACCCAGACCAGCTGATTCTCCTGGCAGGGTTCACTGACCCGTGAAGTGAGAAAGAATGATAAAATCCTAAGCCCGAAAGCCCTTTAGACAGAGAAGCAGGTACCTTTTAGAGAAGCCCTTTGACAGCACTCCTATGGACCAAGGCTTTCTTGCCAGAGTACATAAAGGTTCAAATTGGTGCTGGGAGGATATTTGAAACCAGTGTATATGGTTTGATATATAGAGAAGGAATATCGCAGATAACAAAACCAAGTATTTGCTTGGCCTTCTTGGGGACTGAGTGAAGGAGACAGGCAACATTTATTATAGACTGTTTCTGTTGCACAGAGCATGGTCCGCTGGTAGTTATTGGACATAGGGCATCTGTAGATGTTGGGTAGCTTTCAGCCGTGTTAGGCCTTATGCAGAGCATTATCCAGGATGGAAAATATATTCTTACTTGGTGCCTCAGTGACGACTCCTGGAGAGTCAGACATACGGGGTGAGATGGGGGAGCCTCAGTATTTCATCTGACCAGTTTAGATGAAAATGTGGGCGCAAGACTATTTGTGAAGCTGTATGCTTTGTCTCTCTTAGTTGCTGCTCCTTCCAAGGACTGCGGAACTCTGGTTCTATTCTCATTTTACAGATACTATATTGAATATTATGGAAATTGCCAATTAAAATATATTACATATTCAAACACATATCTTCTTATCCTATAATGGGAATGTAGTTCATTGACCATATCTGGCAACACACCTTACCATCACCAGGTTAACTAAAATCAGAGCTAAAGCCAACATAAGAAATTCCGGTATTTTGAATTCAAGTCACCCTAATCACCAATTCTAATATGTTTCAAGTTTGCTCGTGACTACTTTATGTGTGACCTTCCCTCCCCTGCCCCAACTCATTTTAATCATGCTGAAGAGACTGGAATATTTAACTGTGGCAAAATGGAGAATTAAGGCCAAAGCAAAACCAAGAGAGCCTGGGTATCTTTGGAGGAAGTCAGCGAACATCATCTTAAGGGTTTAGTTTGACTATACATCATTATGCATTCACAGTCACTGCCTTTGAAAGTCTTTCATGCAGACAGAAAGCCACAGGTGGAAAATGAAAGGCTTTACTATCCCCGTTGTTCAATACGTGTGTATTTAAACTCGTGAAGCCCATTCATTTAGAATCTGATGTCCGCATTTCACTTGCCCCTTTTAAGGACCCAGATAGTTTCACTATGACTCTCTTCTGTGGTGGTGACAGATGCCATGGAGGGAGTAAGAAGTTCGAGTCCACAGTAACTGAGACATACAGCTTTCCCTGGCTTTCCACACTTACAAAGCTTTGTAAGTACACATTCTTTCACTTAACAGACGCATACTCACTTCCGGGAAACGCAGGGTACACTGGATTCTTCTGGGTGCCAGTTGCTACTAAGAGCCTACTGATTTTAGTTCAAGGTTTTTCTCCAAAAGAAAAGTATTTTAAGTTTGATTCTCCAGGAAAATCTTTGACTCTTAAGAGTAATTGTGCCAAAGAAAGCTGAACGTCTTTTAAATGAACTATTAATTTGCTGTGGCTGTTAGGTAGGGGCCAGATCGGCAAATTTTCAAGTGCCTCACACTGTCAGTCGTGAAGGTTTCCAATTGTGTTGCTCCCTTATTGTTGTTCTTCTCTTCCCATCATTCTTTGATTCAGCCACATCAAGTGGGATCCTTGTGCCCTGAACATGAAGCCCCCTTCCTCCCTTCACTGTTGGCTGCATCCCTGGGTCTGAGGTATCTTTTCCATTCCCACAATATCTCAGCTTCCCATACTCCTGCTTGTCTTTCGGCTAGTGTATAAGTGGGCTGCACCATGAGCCTTCCCTAACCCCCTGCAGAATTAGTCACATTGTTCTTCACAACTACAGATGCATCATGCTGGGCCCTCCTCCAAGTAACTACAGTTACCTTTGCAGTACTTCTCAAGGAGCCTCCCCATTCCCACAGCACCCAGGACTGCTGGGTTTGAAAAGCACCAAATGAGCCGGGCCATGGTGGCGCACACCTTTAATCCCAGCACTTGGGAGGCAGAGGCAAGTGGATTTCTGAGTTCAAGGCTAGCCTGGTCTACATAGTGAGTTGCAGGTTAGCCAGGGCTACACAGAGAAACTCTGTCTCAAAAAACCAAAAAAAGAAAGAAAGAAAGAAAGAAAGAAAGAAAGAAAAGCACCAAATGAATGCCTGACTTAAATCGAACATAAATATTAATGGCAGCTAATTTTCAATCATAACATGGGGTTGATTTTTCTCTTTTCCCCCCTCCTGCAGTTTTGAATTTTCCATATATATATATATATATATATATATATATATATATATATATATATATATATATACACACACACACACACAATACTCCTGTGGAGGAAACAGACAATTTTAGTGTTGTAAAAATCAAAGTGCATATCATTCACCCCTGAGCCTAGAGAAGGTTTCTCCATTGTGCGATGGGTAACAGAGGAAATAAAAATGATAAGTGGTTCTCTCAAAGTCTCTGTGTGCTAAGATTTGCCATTTAATTCGAACAAGCATAGTTAAGAGCTATCCATCTCACGGTCTGTGACCATTTATTAGTTTCATACATGCATAATTCATGCAAGAGCTCATTGGTGTCCTTAACTGTCCTGCTTAATAGTGTCTTGACATCAAAGTTCAACATATTATCTCTAAGTTAAGCCTGTCATTGTTCTTAAAACATTTACCTGGAACCCAAAGGGATAAAAGGCCATATTACCAATAGATTAGAATGGATCTCTTCTCCCCAAAATTCTACAGACCATTCTGCTAACTTTCATGGGGGTCGGTGGCTTAAAACTCTCAATGCTTTGCTATGTCTTCACTCAGTCCACTGCCTTGGGTCATTCATTTCCTCATTCTTCTGGTCTGATTTCAGTATTTACTAATCACATGTTACTTGTCAAGCATGTGCACAGAGCCATCACTGCTGTGGAGACTCACTGAGGAGGTCTCAAGCAGTTTTCCTCAGAATTTCCTCAGAGACTTTAGAAATCAGTGAACATTCCAGTCCTCTATTCTAATCAATATGTTGAGGTTATGAACAGAAATTGAGAAGTACAGAGAAAGAATGGACAGATCAC
Source organism: Mastomys coucha (assembly GCF_008632895.1). Classification (NCBI taxonomy): domain Eukaryota; kingdom Metazoa; phylum Chordata; class Mammalia; order Rodentia; family Muridae; genus Mastomys; species Mastomys coucha. The sequence goes on along the minus strand of NW_022196911.1, from coordinate 40,026,343 downwards.
CTAGTATCACTGAACTTTAGATTTAAAAAAAGAAAACAACCTCAATCAAATCCCTGATTGGTAAAAAGAGACATGTCATTCCTTCATTCTGTCCCTCTTATTCTCAGCATGTGCCACAGGGGGAGACAGGGGACAGATTACCAGGGATGAGTGATATTTGGTTATTATTATTATTATCATCATAATCGTCATTATTATCATTATTATTTTGCTGTAAGGAAAAGCTCATTTTTCTAGAAAGGAAAGAGGAATGAAGATGGGGAGAAAGAGGAGAAATTCCCTCTAAGTAACTTCCCTCCTTAGGAAAAAGAACCAGGCCTTTCTAAGCATGGACATTATTTAGAAATGATTGGCAGTCATCACCACCCACCCTTTCAATGTTCTCCATCACTTTCCCACTCACTTTTCCAGGTACACACTGCCCAGTCCCAATTGCAGCATCTCCATGTGCTGCCTGCCATCCTCTGGGCGTACATTGGCATAATTAATTTAATTTGAGCAGTGGCTTCTACTGCAAACAATCACTACACTCCAACATGCCTCACAAGATGGGCTCAGATATGAACAAGTGACCCCTTAATTTAGATTTAGAGCTTGGGACCAGTCTTCAAATAAAAATGGACCGGGGAGCATTGTGCCCACAGAGTACTGACAGTAATCTCATGAGCTCCCAATTATTCCAGTTCATATTATGGACAATCCAATAAGCCTGTATGTTCTGTTCCATAAAAAAATATAAAAAGAGATTCGTCATATTGAAATCAGAATGCAAAATAGAGCCTGACACTTTATTAAGCTCTGCTTCTTGGGATATCATAAGGCTGCTGATGGAAAATGAAATTAAGCAGTCTCGCAGATGAAGAATGACACCATTTAGATTTTCTGCAGGTGCCTTGGTGCTCACAGGTCACTCACCTTCCCCACAACATGTCACTCTGGAGCAGCTTCAGTTTAAATGCAAGACACTGCGGAGCATGAGCTCTAAAATCTCCTCCACTTTATAACCCAAATTGGTCATTATTATTTACTAAAATAAAATCGCTAAGTGAAAAGAGGGACTTTGACATGATCTACTGCTGTCATCTTAATCAAGAGCCCCTGGATGGTTGACACAATGGCCTCGAATACCCCAATGTGAAATACAAGTTTGTGCACACATGTTATTCTGTGAGATCGTCTATAAGGTTCTCAAGAAGGAGTATATATGGATTGCTCGGGATCTGCCTGCCTCTGCCTCCTGGGTGCTGGGATTGAAGGCATATGCCACCATCTGCATGATCGGCTGTGTTCTCTTAGGATCCTTCCTCTCCAAGGCACTGGGCTTTGCATCCTGGTCCCTGTTCTCCTATTATATTAGCAGCCCCTTGTTCTCTTTTCAAGTACTTTGCTCTCAAGAGTTCTCGCATTTTAAAAGCATCATTCTTGAAAATTGTTGGACCAGAGAATGTATGGCATTGGGTCAGGACATCACAGCCTTCAGTTCTATGACTGCCTTAGGGATAGACATGTGTTCAGTCACGCCTCTCAGGCCCCATCTGAGCCAGCTGCAGGTCTTAAGAAGCTTGAAAAAAATGACTTTCCTTTTATTACAGCTTAACCAAGAAAGATACGAAGCTGAGTTGCTGCAAATCCCAGTGCCTCGGAGAGGATCCTTAGAGAATACAGCGTATTAGGCGCATAACGATGCTCAGAGTACAAAATATGTCACTGATAGATGGGGAGAAAGGGAGTAGAGAGGATTCTCACCCACAGATGCCCTCCAAGAAAGTTGAGGTGAAGTTAGGCAGACATGTCGACCAAATGACCACACGGAGCAGATGGACAGAAGGCAAAGTCAGATAATACAAGTAGAAAGCTCAAAGACAGAGTCCTGGTTAAGTTCAGACTCCACAGTGATACACTTAAGCCACTATCATAAATACACATATGTTTATTAAAAACATATACATGCATAAATGAAGCAGATAGGTAGATAGGTAGATAGATAGATAGATAGATAGATAGATAGATAGCCCCTTACACAAAGGCTTGAGACCCAAATACATAATGAAAGGTCTCAAAAACCAGAGCCCAAACCCTAACTAGAAACTCATTTATATTTTATACATACCTTTACACCTTCTACACTCAGCCTGAAAGTAATTTAATACAATATTTTAATGCACCTACATTTTAACTCCTACCCATCACATGAGGTCAGCTGTGGCATTTTCTTCTTGTGGCCTCATGTTGGTGCTCAAAATTCTTTTTCCTCTTGGAGCATTTGGGATTTCTGATTCTTCAAATTAGGGATGATGGACTGTCCACATTTAACACACATACACTTAAATACATTTTGCTTCCTCACACAGAACTGCTGTGCACTCTCGAAATGACGGTGGCTTTTTAAATACATGTTTGGAACTCATGTCATAAGGAGCCTTAGCAGGCAACATCATAGAGCCAACCGTGCTTCCCAGAGACCCAATGGACAGCCCAAAACTGTATGAACTGAGGAGTGATGGCTTGTCAACAGAAATGGCTCAACTCTCCCCAGCTACCTGACTCTATAAGTATTGCTGTCAAAGCTTCCCTGCAGATGAGAAGCTTGGCATGTTTATTGACAAGTATGAAATTGCTCAATGTTCCAAACAAGTTTGGGTCTAGACCAACCCTACAAGAAGAGTCCTATATCACCTACTCTAAACCATAAGAAGCAAATCATAAGGCTGTGCATGGTGGGGCTTTTCTGTACCAGTTTCAAAATTTTTAAAAATTAATATTATTAATAAGAAAAGGACTAGGGCCAGAGATATGGCTCATTGGTTAGGACTCTTACTTCAGAGGACCCAGGTTCTCCTGGGGAGAGAGCATCTCCCCAGCCACACACCTTGCACCTTTCTTATGAGAGGCCTCTCTCCATACCCATCACTGTCATTTTTACTAAGAGTAAGATGTGATACTAAATTTGATATCAAAATATTTACTGAAATAAATATTTTTCAAGAAGGAAATGATAGTCGGATAGATTAATGAATTTCTCAATGGTTACTGAAGGCCTGGGAAGATGGTTGTGTCAATCAAGTGTTTTCTCTGCAAAGATGAGGATTTGAGTTTATATTCTCAGCAGCCTTGTAAAAACAAACAAATAAAACCCAGGTATATGGAACGCTGCAATAGTCCTGCTTGTGTCTGTTCTTGAGTTTTCTCCCCTCTCTCCAGGATGCCCCTGTTGTTGACAAGATCACAGTGCCTACAGTTTATGCCCTGCCTCCTAGGCAGTCTCCACCTACAACCATTTCCATGAGACCTTCAAGTCTTTCAAATATTATTTTTAGTAAAGCGAACTCTTCCCATATGAGGATAATCATGTTGCCAGCCTCTTCCCAAATACAAACAGCCTGGGAAAATGTGCGATTTCATGTAGGTTGCCTTGAACTATGGGATCAAGTTTACATGCACTCTATCTAGCATGATGGTAGTTCTTTCTTCACCAAGATGACTCAGAGCACAGACTGCTTCCCTATGATGGTCACTTTATTTCTCTTCAAAAGACTGCTCCAAAGCAGACTAGGAGAATACTTTACCTATGTGTCAGGCTTTGGAAAATGAATACTGTTTTGTAAGAGTCATGGCTCATGTCAACTGGAGGTTACTACTCGCGATGTAGCATACTTAGTGCACGCTTTATTTTAATCTTCACAACCAATTCCCACTCCCCCATCCATTCACCCACTCTCCACCTCTGCCCCAGTTCTCCAGATAAAAAGCAGCTGAATCATTGAGAGATTAAGTAACTTGCCTTCCCACAGAGAGTTCATGGCAGAGATAGACGTAATTTGAATGCAGAGGTTTGTCTGTGGTCCTATGAACTAGAGCAGGGCTCTCTGTGAACCAAGATACTTATTGCCACTGGAAGGTCCAGCAGTCAACCCACACAGTGATATGGTATTTTTCTTATTCCTTACACACTATGCAGTGAACTTTCCGTAAATCTATCTAGTTAAAGGAACAGAATCAAATAAAACCGTCTTCTACTCCCAAAGCAATCATCCCTCTCCTCCACGATGTCAACTAAAATCTACCCCACCACCTTCATTTCCTCTCCTTCTACTTCAGAGCTCACAAGACTACTGTCACACTAGCCTTTCCCCCTTCACACCAGCAGCCTCTCAGTTCTATTGTATTTGCTGCCAGAACACTCTTATGTTAGCTCTTGGTTTCCTTCCCAACATAACAGGGAATTCACAGTCAAATATCAAAGTTCCCGGCATCTCCCTGACTCTCCCAAACAAATATCTGCAATCTCTTCCCTGTTTCCACCACCAACAGAATGTTACAAACATACAACCATGTTCCATATCCCCACTGCCCCTAAAATGACATCCACAGTCATAATTTTGGTCTGAAACAAGTCTGGAAGACCAGCATTTTACCAACATTCCAAACACAATCTTTTTGGTGCTGTTCATCATTGGGCTGGAAGCTGTCTCAGGACTATTTATACTCTTTGAATTATTCCCAACTCTTCCCTCTGAAACTAAACAGAAAAGCTAGCCTAAAGTGCTTTTGGACCTCAAATAAGACAGTCCATTCACCAACAGTCTCAAGATGGTGGCAGGTATCAGCCTTGTATAGTAGGTAGGGATGCTGGACATTTAACACTGATCGCTTGCTTTTTGGCAGAGTGCTTTGGAAGTTGTTGTTGTTGTTGTTGTTTTTTTTTTTGGTCTCACCTAGCAGAAGGGTCAGTGTCTTTGCTGGGATTGTGACAAGCTTCTCCAGAATGAGAGCACTTTATTATCACATTAGTATGAGGGAAAGTCACATAATTAACAGAATTTATCCTCATTTACTCCGTAAAGGCACTAATATTCTAGCTCTCTGTCTCTCTCTAATTACTTTCTTTAACACAACTTTTTTTCTACCCACAAGTTGACCCTTCTTAGGCTCATCTGCAGAAACGTGTTAAAACTTCTTTTTTTCCATCCCCCTCTCTATTTAAGTTGCCAGACTCTATTCATTTCAACAAGCAGAAGAAGTGCACTGAGGTCTGTCATAGTTCACACAATGCCTTTGAATTAGCAGGTGTGACAGCGTCGTGCTTTTGCTAGGGATCCTCTGTTCCGAGTAAGTGATGACAGCCACCAGAATTACTGTTAATTGTAATGTGACGCTGGCACTTCGGCGGCATTTGTGTGGTGGTGAGCTAGCATTGGTTTGGGTGTCTAAGGAACTCAGAAGCCAAGAGGCCACACTGCTTTAAAGAGAACTGAGGCTAAGCTCCCTCATGCTGCCTTCTCACGGATGCTGTAGTTGCTCACACACACATACACACACACACAGACATGTGTTTGTCGAAATGAACTCACCCTTAGATAGTAAAGTCATTAATGGATTAAAATGCTAATTTATGGGGCTGGTGAGATGGCTCAGCCGGTAAGAGCACTGACTGTTCTTCAGAAGGTCCTGAGTTCAAATCCCAGCAACCACATGGTGGCTCACAACCACCCATAATGAGATCTGATGCCCTCTTCTTGTGCATCTGAAGTCAGCTACAGTGTAGTTATATAGTGATAAATATATAGTTATGTATAGTGATAAATAAAAATTTTAAAAAAAATTTAAAAAAGCTAATTTATCTATCTATATCTATCTATATTTATCTATCTATATCTACATCTACATCTATACCTTCATCTACCTATATATCTATATACCTACATCTCTTTCCTCCCCCTCCTTTTTTATCCTTTTAACTGGTAGATGTAGATGTTCATGTGTGCACCTCTGTGTATGTGATAGAGCAGAGGTCTATGTCTAGTACCTTCTTTAGTCATTTTCTACCTTATCTCTTGAGGTCATCTCTCTTTGAATCTGGAAGGCACCTATTCAACTATACTAGTTGACCAGAAAGCTCTGGCATCTCCCTGTCTCTGCCTCCCCAGTGGAGGGATTACAGGTACATTCCCACCATACCTGGCTTGTGTGTGCCGGAGATGAAGGAATTCAGTTCCTCATGCTTAAATGGAAGAACCTTATCAATGAAGCCATTTTCCTGGACCCTTTTAAAAATAGCTTTAAGGCAGCTAAGTACAAAGGACAGAAAAGCCAAGGTTTAAATGACAAACATTTAGTGGAGGCTGAATGTCAGCTGCCCCGTTTCCAAAACACAAAATAAAGCAACGTGTACCTTATTCAATATTAACATGTTCCACACCATAGTCAGGAAGATGGTGGGTCAGAAGAAAGGATAGAGTCTTTGGCTTAGACACATATTTTCATGTAGAGGCAGTAGCTGTTTCACTGGTAAAGCAAGGAAACTCTTTAGAGTGATGCCCAGAGTAGAACCAAGCTAGAGGAAGCCAGGCAGTGGCGAGCATGGGTGGCTGCTCTACTTCCTTAGGCTGGGCGTCTCTGAAATGAAAGGCCCTGGAGTTCTGCTGCCTGAGCCACACAGAGTACAGAAGAGAGAGTGCAGCTGCCACTTCTGTTTTCCTGGACTCCTCTCCATCCTCACTACAAAAGACACTGGTCCCTATGAGATGGAGAAAGAGTGGCGCCCATTTTACCCAGGGAACATGCAGCAAACCTGGAAAGCAGTTTTCTCAACCTCTAAGTTTCAGCTCAATTCTTCTCTTTGACCACAACTCATTGTTCTGCCTCTCGAGGTCCCTCTACACCTCTTGGTCTGGCTAGGATTATTTTGAACCACCCACATTTCTCCATTCAGAGTGAATGTCTCATTCCTCCATACACCTAAGTGTTCAAGGCAGATAGTATTTGCCTGGATCATTTTGTATTTATGGTATCTTAGTACCATCTAGCTGTTCCACACATCTGTGAACACCTACAAGGGATTTGTGGGGATCTGGTTTCTGTGTAACCTTAAGGACAACACTTAGGGTCTCCAGGCTAACACTAATTTACTTTTCCTTCCAAAGCTGCCTTTATATAGCCTTGGGCAAAACACTTCATTGCTCTCTTATAGTTTGTCATTTCCCACTTCCAAGCTTCAGCACACTGTCCCTTCTGAAGGAACTACTCCAAAGTAGAAGGGAGGCTACTCCAAAGCCACCATGACAACCATGACCACATCGACCCAAACAGCATCACCTAAATGCCCACGGGCTTTGCTCATATTCCCCTGATCCCTTGTTGTCCAGGAGCTGCTCATTTGCCCTCTGGACTGGGCTTTATACAATCATGTGTCCTCTATGGTGCTCGCTTGTAGGGCTCTTTGTTCATCACAGAGTACAGAATAGTCAGTGGTCAGAGATTTCATTTTATGATCTACAGAGAAATAGGGCAAATATTCATGAATGAATTGCCAATACATTTCATCTACTAATAATGAGATCATTGTGGTTGTTATTGATCTTATTAGAATTACTGCTAATTGGGTGTTTATTTATGCAAGGTAAGTTAGTAAAGGTTTTACTAATATTACCTCATTAAATCCTCATAACAACCTTAAAATAGCATCTAGTAGGGCCTGGTTTTTCTTTTTATTTTCTTTCTTTCTGCATTGGGATTAAATCCAGGACCTTGCATATTCGAGGCACCAGCAAGCAAGTACTCTACCATTTCAGCCCTCTGTTCATTTTTTTTATTTTGAGACAGGGTCTCACTAAACTGGCGAGGCCAGCCTTAACTCACTCTAATGTCATAGAGACGGTTTCTGAGAAATCTTGAACTAACTCAAGTCCAAGTCTAAATGAAGATTCGAGTTAAGCATACTACCTCACTGACCAAGAAGGTCATGGGCATGCCTGTGAAGAACCACTGGGAAGGTTGATCATGCCCTGGCCACCTACTCAGCTTGGCACTCAGACACAAGAGTGAGGCGCTAGAGTATAAAAGTGACCCCACTCATAGTTTGAAAATGATGACGTGAAAAAGAGTCACTTCTCATGGTTTTTTAAGGATAATGGACTTGGCTACCATTTTAGCAGGATGCTTTTAATGCAACCGAGTCCTCTTTGATTTAGAATGATAAAAGTCTCCTAGCCTCCTCTCTCCCTCAATTTGCTGCCCTACATGTCTACATGATCGGATTAAATTGGCAAAGTTGCTTGAGGCTCTGCAGGACAAACAAGTACAAGTGCTGACTGTCTTTAGCTCCCATCAACCCCTGTTCTTGATGCATCTGTCTTGAGACACAAATCTGTGCCTCCAAAATCCCGGCATCATTGCCCTCACATTCACCTCAGTGCCCTGCACAGATGCGAACTCAGGCCTCTCACCTCCAGCTGTTCCTCCACAGCAGAAGACATGCCTCCCAGAGCTGGGGAGATTAACCTCCAGGATGACTCTAAGTTTTAGCTTTAGCTTCCCTAAATCCTCAACAAAAACTTTTAACAGCCAAGTCTGGTTTAAGATCTTAACTGTAAGTCTCCTCTCTCCTCGCGCACTCACTAAAGGGATGGGTAGGATCAAGGCTGCCCTTTTCCTGTTGCCTGTGCCCTCCAGTCCCTTGAGAAATGGAGGCAGTGAGTAAGAACTTATGTCACCATGAGCCTCATGCAAAGGCAGGCTTAGAAGAAGAAAAAGAAAAACGCCAACGGAAAAGGAAGAGAGATATTATTAATGTCTTCTGTCGTAGACAAAGCACTAAAAAGAAACTTTGGGTGGGAATTTCAGAATATATTTGAAGCAAACTCACTCATTTACAGACATAAAGCCAAAACTGTAATGGTTAAAGAAAAAAAAATCAGTCTCTGAACTCATGCTCAGTCTGTTCTTAGAGGCCTCTGGATCAGCAATTGAGCTTCTCAATGAGAACATATCTCCTTTTCACTCAAGTGAGGATCTACTGGAGTATTTTCTAAAGTAAATAAATGGCCACAACGAAAGAAAAAAAAACAGTAAAGAGCAAAGTCTCTCAAGAACATCCCTGACAAAATAAACCCTGTGTTTATGTGCACACTCTTCCACTGGCCCCAGCCAGAAATCTTCCCTGCAACTTAAAACCGAGAGCTCAGGAGTTCAGAGAAATGTCCGGAATTAGCTTAGTCAAATGTTGCTCTAAACAGATGATCCTCTCATGTCTAACAAGCTCCCAGGGCCAGGGCAGTCTAGCTTGACTTTAGCATTAGCTGTCTTCTGTGCCAATATGTACAAGACACTTTTAGATGCTATACTTTAAAATAATCTTTAGATTTTTCCTGGTTATGGAGGCCAATATCTTTATATTTATTTATTTATTTATTTATTTATTTATTTATTTATTTATTTATATAAATGTATTTATATATAAATATATATAATAAATATATATATATATATAGAGAGAGAGAGAGAGGGCATGTGAGACTGATCAGCTACTAAAAGCATTTGCCACACAAAACACAAAAAAGTAAAGAGGGAGAAGAAATGCCACAAAGTTGCCCTCCGACCTCCATAGGCACACTGCTGTGGTACAGGTGTGCACAGAAGTGTATGTACAATAATAAAAATCGACCTCCCAAATTAATAGTAAATAAAAACTGACTCTACTGCCCATTTCTTCTATTTTTAAATGTATATATGAGTTTTATAACCACATATATAATTTTATATCCTAGTAATAATCTTCAAAGTGTCATTTAGTTTTACTCAGTGTTATCTCTGTATAATTATTACATCATCACTCAATTTTCCATCATTGATTACTTCCAAGCCTTCACTATTATAAATAGTATTTTGTTGAACATCTCTCTTTAGAGGATTTTATTTGCAAATCTAAGAATTTCTTTAAAATAATCACCTAGAGCAGAATTCATTGGCTCAGAGCAGCAAACTGTTGAGCGAGCACAAAATTGTTTCTTCTGAAAATTCTGGCAAAGGCTACTGTAGTTTGAGATCAATAACACTGAGCTGACAAAACACCAAAAAGTGGTCCTCACTGTAACCTATAGAGTAGGGAATTTTGATAGCTTATGTTTTTGGAGACACCCAAGTTTATAAAAGGTAAACTAACCACAGGGAAGCAAGCCACATGTCTTACACATTTATTCCCATGTACAGCCTATTTCACCTACAGCCATGGACGATGTAGATATCCCCGACAGTGTACTCATCATCTTGGGTTGTAATGTACAACACATAGAGGCTGCCTGAAAAGAAGCCTTTGCTATTTCACGATGCTCTTCTCCCAATGCCTGCCACAGAACAAACAGAAGGACATAAACACAGCAAAGCAAGCTCCATACTGAACCACACCACATACAAGATACCATGGTAAGAACAGGGTGAGGAGAAAGATAGTTTGAGGACATCTCTAATCCAGAGAGGTTTATCTCATGGCCCAGAAACTCTATCCAGTATAAATCTGATTCTATATTAGTAGTCTGTGCTTGAAGGGAAATTCAAAGCAAAGGACAGACAACATAGTGAGAACATTTTCTTAAAACTACCTAGACACGGCGTGATGGGAACGTCCTTTGGGAACACCAGAACCTCATCACACTAACATTCTCAAACGATTCAATTCTAGGGAATCTGCCTCTGATTCTTGATGGTATTTGGTTTTCCTGAACCAACCTCCAATACAATCACTACTTTTAAAATCTAGATATGATCACTTTTTGCTATACTATAGCAGAAAGGAGAACCACTGTGAGTTGTACCCCAAACAAGCTAATGAGTTAAACCTATTTACCAACCTATCTAGGTTTATTGTGCTTTTTTTTTTAATGTAAAACCACTTGAGAATTCCTAAGCCCCATAAACTCTTCTAAATGTCTCCAGTGTTCTCTCTCCCTGCTCTTTCTGGTCTGGGCCCAAAAGAGGTCTCTATATGTCAAGAATCCTTACAACTGTGGGTCTTCCTCTTAGAGCCTTGCCTAGTCCCTCCAATCAAACATGGACTCTCAATATAACTGCAAAGCCCTTGGGCCTCAGGCATCTCAGGCACATCTTTGGGAGACCCTTTTCAAACTTCAGGAAGTTTTCACTTATGAAGCAAAGATCCTTGAAGATATAAACTGCCTGTTCATATCTATATACACAGAAACAGATTTATATCTTCCTCATCTTGAAAAGAACAAAGAAGAACATGCTGTCTACAACTCAGAAATAATGGAGAATTCAAAACAAAGAAACCAAAGGCCACCAAGAGCCCCCAAGGCAACCTAGCCCTGAGATACCGTACCGTGTGTCAGGGTTTATTGTGGATACTCAAATGTTGTAATGTTCTAAGCCATACTCACAAAAAAACACTTATAGCTTCATACTAAATGGATACTATCTTGATTTCTTCTTGTAAACTGAAGAATATTAACTCTAGTGATAACTATAACCTCTATAATCTCCTAAATATAATCTGGGTCATTCCCCACTTCATTTTACATCTGCTTTACATACATGATACCAAAGTTTCATGAGAATGCACGTGAAACCAAAGTTCAATGGCAAAAGAGATAGAGAATTCCCAGAGTCTCTGATGGGGCAAATCCAATCTTCTCACTCCTGAGATAGTATAGCTATTCAGAGCACTGGCCCTAAGGACTGGTGATTGGATGAGTCAGTCCATTCTATCCACACTAGATGGAACCTCCTTCCTGAGGACTGAATCCGGCCCGACTGTCACCAAACCTCACAAATTCCAGTTCTGAGCCTGGATCCAGAGAATAAGGCATTCCTCTGTACCTGAAGAGAGCTCTTGAGTCAAAGTAGCCTCTCTTAAACATGCTCTCCTCTTCTACCACCTGAGGGTGCTCCTCCATTCTACCCAAACTCTTAGACATATACTGCAGGTCAACAGCCTTTCTGAATTAGGACAGAACTCTGTTCATCCCCAGAATGTCTGAGGCAGGGGAGTTAAGACATTAACTTGCTCATACTCACTAACAATCTAAGTTCTATGGACTGCTGGCTGTGTACCCTTCAGCCAACCACCCAACCTCTCTGAGCCTCAGACTCCTCATTGGGAGCTAGTAGTTTTGTACCTGGAAGAGTACTGTGAAGATAAGTAAGAGAGCTGTGTTAAGTTCAAAGGGCCATGGCTACCATAAAGCCTCAAAAGGGCTTAGTTTTTGTAACACTACAGATTTACATTGAAATTTACAATGTTGCAGATGAAGGAATCTCAGCCTTCCCTAATACAGAAAGATTAATATCAATTTTAATTATGAACTTGGGATACATCTAGTCTCCACTCATTACAGAAAGATTAAGCATGTTTTGATCTCTCATATGATACTGCACATGCTGAAACTGGTGAGAGTCTCCTCTCTAAGGGCAAGAGAGAGGGTCATGTCCTGTTCAGAACTGAAATACCAATCTCCAATAACTACTTATCGTAAATATTTAATCTCTAATCGGGGCTTCTACCCAGCCTTTGATCATTCAGTTCTCAGACAAAAAGACACACAAGAACAAACCTCAATGATACTGGGAAGTGGGGGTGGGTAGGAAAGCTGGTTAAAGTCTTCTCTAGGCATCTAGTATCTCATTTAGTGATTAACTTCACATAGTGGTAGATCCAATAAGGCCAGAAGTCACATGGAGTGGCTTAGAAATAGAATCTCCCAACACTGGGGAATTTGCATAGAGCCTCAACTCTAACTTGGACCAGCTGTCTCTCTACACTTCTCAGAAAGACATCCTGAAAAACCCAATCACAAGTGTGGCTCTCTTTGGTCATGTCCTCCTGTTCTTCAAAGCCTTCGTGGTAGAAATGTCTATGAGGCAGACAGACGGTAGCCCCAACTCTTCTGAACTCAGAACTCCTGAGGAAGATGGCAATCAATGCTGGTGTGGCCAAAGCTTAATCAATCTCTCACCTCAGGAATAACGTCCTGTTTTTCTTGTCACACACCCTTCTAGCCTAATATTTGACAGCTCCAATCAGGTACTGTCCAAACATTTATTAAAACATTTTAAATGATGAATATATCCAATTATTACTATTAATGCAGCTAATACTGACTAATGAGGGGGAAACACGGTAGCCAGTGTCCCACAATTCATTACCCCTGCCTTGTCAACAATTCAAAGCCCGAAACCTAATCATCCATGCCGAGCCCTGTTATATTTCACACGTCACTTTTAATAAGTCACTCAGTGCCTATAAATTAATGTAACATGTCGGCGTTTATGAGTGCGGCTTTGTCGCTGTTAACAAATGATGTTCTGGCCCAGACTACAACAGCTAGGCAGTGACGAATTATGGAAGATGATTTCTTTCCAAAGTATAAACTATACACTGGGGACTCTAGTAATATGTATATACATTATAACTACATATTACATACATCTGAGCGTTCGCAGGCACACTGGCAAGTAACAAAGTGTGCCAATACATATGCAGGCACAAATAGGAAATAAATACGATGCTTATGGAGAAAAACTGTGTAATAGTCCCTGCACCACTGTCTCTAGATATTACACATCGGGCTGGAGAGATGGTTGAACAGATAAAGGCAGTTGTACCTAGCCTGACAACATGAGTTTGATCCCTAAGACCCTTATGGTACAAAGAGAGAAAAGACTCCTGCGAGTCGTCCTCTGACCTCCACGGGTATGCAGTACCATGTGTGTACTCCCACACACATAATACATATACATGTATACAATAAATAAACTTAAATATTAAACCACAACATTAAAGCAGGAGCCGTGAAAATCCCCCAAATGTGGTCACTGCCAAATTCAAATTTGCTCTAAGTTCTGGTCTGTTGCTCCTGGCCAGGATTCAGGACAGCCCATCAGCCCTCCTAATAATGAAGGCACAGTGGTGTGCATGGAAATTGGAGGACACACACGGCTGCCTGAGACTCTAGCAGTTGGAAAAGGAGCCTGTGTTTTTATGGCAAAATTGACAGATCGTTGGATGTTGGAGTGGAAGAGGGTCCATACAGATTCTAAGCAGACCTGAGTAGTTGAAATCTCCTTCTAAGTCATGCTGTCGATGTACATAGCATCATCAGCTTGTAACTGGAGAGCACTCAGCCTGCATCATTTCCTGGAACTCAGGGGTCAAGAAGGGAGATGGGACTGTCTTAATTGTGCCCTATTTACCTTTCTTTGTCCACATGGAAAAAGCAGCTCTAGTCAGCAAGCTGCATCTTCATTATCCCCACCCACCCCCACCCACCCCTGCATGCTGAGCACCACACCTGGTGGGTGACACAGCATCAGGGAGGGGAGCGCAGGAAGGCTAGTGATTTCTTTGGGGATCTGCAGCATGGAGAGTGGCAGTTTTGAGGCCTGAGCTCTTGCCATAGACAACTCTCTCTATCTGCTTGGGTCTGCTGCTAAACAACAGCTCTCCATTTCTCATTCAGGCAGAGTGTACCAAAAATGTCCATGTGGTGAAATGTCTTATCATTTCCTTTCCCCAACTATCCTGCCTTGATTTTGTTTGACTCAATGTACAAACAAAATGGGGAAAATTGTATTCTGGTAAGACTTGGAGTAGAACCTCCAGGGCTTCTAACATTAGAGCATCCTCTTTGCTAGCTTTCAGCCACAAGGTTCTCAGACCCCAACTTCACCTATAGCTGTCTACTTGCCTACAAAATGTGTAAGGTACCATCAGAACCACCTGGCACCACAAGCCCTTATATAAATTACATTTTCCTAGGACTGGAGAGATGGCTCAGTGGGTAAGGCTTGTTGTATTGAGTCTTGATCCTCAGCGACTACATTAAAAATTCAGACATGGTGGGATGCACTTGTCACCCCAGCATTGGATGATGGAGACAGGGAGATCCTGGAAGGATGGCCAGACAGGCAGTCTAGCTGAGATGGAAAGCATTGGGTTCAGTAAGAGTCCCTGTCTCAAAATATAAAGTGGAAAGATGTTTAAGAAAGACATCCTCAGCTGGGTGGTGGTGGTGCATGCCTTTAATCCCAGCACTTCGGAGGCAGAGAGGCAGGCGGATTTCTGAGTTCGAGGCCAGCCTGGTCTACAAAGTGAGCTCCAGGCCAGCCAGGGCTACACAGAGAAACCCTGTCTCGAAAAAACCAAAAAGAAAAAAAGGACAAAAAAAAAAAAAGACATCCTAGAGTTAAAATCTGGTCTCCATACATACAAAAGAAGCAAGTATACCCATATACACATATACAAATATATAACACATATACAAATATATAACACATATACAAATGCTTGGATGTGATATACATATAAATTTTACATATATATTATTTGTTTTATATACATACAATTGTATAAATTTATATATGCATATATATGTATGTATACAATTGTATATATATTATTTTCTCCTCTGAAAAGTGCACATATATACTGGAAATTCCTTTTGCAATTTTGTTGCAAGGATTTTGCTCAAATATAGCAGGCAGGATTCAAGTTAGAGTTCTCCAATAAACAAGTAAAAAATGATTCATATGAACCTTTAGCTATACCTCCCAAGTTAAATTAAAATTGATAATATCCTTGAGATATAAGGATGGAGATACATATTTGTGCTTTATGAGCCCAAGAGTTTAGTGTGGTTTTTTTGTTGTTGTTGTTCACATACAGCTGAGAGTTTGGTTCTCCCAATGTATATGCGAGAAACAGAGACAAATACTTTCTTCCTATTGAAAAAAAAAATCAATGAGATATCCAGTAGGTAAATGCACGTGCTGCTCAGCCTGAGTAACTGAGTTTGATGCCAAGGTCCCATATAATGTACATTTAATGGAAGGAAAGAAAGGAGTCTTGCAAGTTGTCCACTGAGTTCTACATATGTGCCCTCTCTCTCTCTCTCTCTCTCTCTCTCTCTCTCTCTCTCTCACACACACACACACACACACACACACACACACACACACAATCAACAGTGTAAGAATAAAAATTTTAACTCATCAGAAGATTAAAGGAAACCAAGATAGGAAGGAATGAGCAAGCTTCTACTACGAAGTTGTGAGGAAAGCTTTTGCCTTATGCTGGTTCTGCCTGGAGACCTATTGCCCAATTTGTTTTTCTGGGGTCTGGGAAAGTCTAGTTCTAACTGGAACATCCTCACTCGAACTAACAGGTCAGAGAGACGTGCTCAGTGATGCAAGAGTAGTGATCTTTCTTCTTATTTGAAAACTGGGCGATATGTCAGTTGTTTGATCCATGCTACCAGGCCATGTGTATGGCTCCCAACTACTGGAAGGACTAAGGGGTCTTGTCAGTTATGTGATGACTAGGTACCCAAGATTGCAGTGTTTACATAACTTTGAGAAAGTGAAGGGTTTGAAAACACCATACAATGGTCATAGGCTATGGGATTGGGGGCGGAGGAGGGGGACAGAATACCATACAGGAATTACACAAGCAGGTAACTAGATTCTACATGGCTGATGTTGAATGTTGTAGCTTTTACCTACTCCTCTCAAAAAGATGCAAAATGCCTTCCTGAAACCCAGGACTGAAGGAGGGCTGATGGTGGTCCATAGATAAAGGAAGCAAAGAAGGGTGGTGGTTCCCTCTGGGATCATGGAGTGTGGAACTCTCCACATCCTCTCAGGTCTAGTGTCTTCAGAAGGACAGCAGAAGAGAAGGCACTGGCTTGGGCTATAGGTTTGTTGTGCTAAAGTGAAGAGGAAAAAAACAAAAGAAAAGAAAAGGGAGAGAGAGAAGAAAGTTGGGCACTGTGTGGAACAAACATGCAGACTCTGTCTGCTGCAGTGGCTCTATAAAGATATCAAGCCAGGAGGAGACAGCTGTAAAGCTTTTCCCAGCAGAGATGGCTTCACGAGGCACAGGGCTTCCCTGCTGGGAATAGGAACAATTTGCATAACAATGCAGTGTTGCTTACCCAGGGACCCAAAGGAGCCTGATGCCCAGAGAGAACAGGCTTGCAGCCTGGCCAGGGCAGGAAAGGCGAGAAGGCATTGCTGTGTAGGTTTGGGGAGCAGAAACGAGAGGGTCCCCTGACTTTCAACAAAACAATGAGGCTATTCTGCTTGCTTTTCTCTAGAGTATGTGAGTTAATGAATTAGCTGCATTGGTTGAGTTCTCAACATCCTTAACTTTGGCAGGGGTCCCAACACTTACATATATATGTGCACTCACATCCTAGGCAATTGCAAACACACACACACATCCAGAGACAGAGAGATACTCTTTTATTGTTTTGTTTTG
The DNA here is from genome assembly GCF_008632895.1 of Mastomys coucha. Classification (NCBI taxonomy): domain Eukaryota; kingdom Metazoa; phylum Chordata; class Mammalia; order Rodentia; family Muridae; genus Mastomys; species Mastomys coucha. The sequence continues at coordinate 40,009,296 of NW_022196911.1, read as the reverse complement.
TCTTTGAAAGAGTAAGTTCTGTTCCAAAACCAATGGACCTGATGCCAACGGGAGATGTTTCTACTTGTTGTCTTGTTTTGTTCTCACCAAAGCCTATCAGCAAGGTCTAGACTAAGTGCTTGGGATAAAAATCCCTATGCCCCTGACTCCCACCAAAGGCAATACAACCATTGGCCCCATCATAGGAATACAGCGTTCAGCACCGATGTGACATGAATGCTCTGCCTTACTCCTCAGCAGACTGGTATCCAGGCACTTCTGAACACCACAACTCAGAACAGACATAAGGAAGCAATACATATTGCTTCAAGAAAAAAGGAATAGTCACTTAGCCTGTACTGTAGACACTGGATGATGTTGGGTATTTTCAGATAGTGTCACCATTTTAAGGATGAGAAGCCTGAGGCTGAACCTAAAGTCCATAGCTTCACAGCAAGAAGAGAGGTACATCTGGAGTTCAAGCTGACATCTGGTTGACCCAGCACCCTTACACTTTGCTTATACATAGGAAGCAAAGAACTCAAGGGATCTGAGAGCATAAAATAATATCAAAGGGAGGTGGTTAGAAGACTGTTGCATACGGGGACGGTTAGAAACTATTGCATACGGGGATGGGGGACTCAATGACATAACAGGTCCTTATCTTTTCCCGAATGTTTGAATGACTTCCTCTTGGGACAAAGCTTCAGACCTAATCTGAGAAAGTTTAGAAGGCAGACCTCAGACCAACAGGTAAAAGATTCATCAAGTAAACAGGGCAGAAGAACCTGAAGCAGGAGAGGCAACTCTTTTAAGGTGTGTGTGTGTGTGTGTGTGTGTGTGTGTGTGTGTGTGTGTGTGTGTGCATGTGCGCGTGCACATGAAAGACAGAAGTAGAAGAGGATGACAGACTCATGTTACCAGGTCAAATTTTCTGTGTCAGTGATGGATTTATGACCACAAATCCTCCTGGTTGCACACCAATTGCTGTGCCCATTGGATCATCTTTCCAGCCCAGGGACAACTCATTCTTAAGCTAAACATGCACAGAATATTTGAAGTGACGATTTCTATCACTTCTCCTAATAGACCCTATACATGAGAGGGTTTGACATCCAGAGGTTCATCTTCTGACACATACATAGCTGCAGGAATTAATACATCAAAACCAAATGCCAGATACTTAAAGAATAAAAGTTCTGCATAAAAAAAAAATGACAGTTCATCCTGACCATCCCCTGCTGTTATTATTAAGTACCATTGTGGTCACATTTTACATTTGGACCCCCTTAGGAAAATACTTGCGTTAGAACCACTGCTGTTAGCAAGATAATTACATAAAAATAACATGAAGAACAGCTATAATAGTTAGAACAGCCAAGGAGTAGCTGAGCGGATTGTGCAAAATCTAGAGAGGAAGAATAAAACACCCTTAACAAGCTGCCTTGTTTAAATCAATGCAGATCGCATGTGATCTTCACCAGGTTCCTGGCTGGCTCTGACTCTGAAACCCATCTCCACGGGTTCTAACAGGAAGAAGTAGCCACACAGAATGTTAGAGCACAGATTTTCCACTCTGTCTTTCTGTAGCCAAGGAGTTGGAATGACTGGATACATTAATGATACAGAGAACAGTGACAGGTTGGACCACTGCCTATCCTCAGCTCTGTCCTCCTGGCAAAGGACTCTTCCCACGATGATGTACCCAGTTCACCTCTCTAAAACTGAACTTGAAGAAAACACAGACACCAGCTTGGAACACTCAGAGCGCATGGATGAGAGCCTGAAGGCAGACACATCGTTATCCGAGCAGGTGTGGAGTTGCTGGAATTGCAGAACACTGGCTGAGAGAAGTAAAAACAAAATGCCTCGCAACCCAATAGTGTTGCCAAAACAGACAGTAACAAGTAGCCAGGCCAGGTGGACATGTAGTCCACCCAGCCCCAAGGTGGCCTTGAACTTGCCTCTGACTGTAGACGGAACTCATCCATCTATTCTAGTAGAAAGGTCTCAGTCTCTTCTGACTCAGTGAGAAGATACAAGGAAACATATGACACAAAAAATCATATGAATTGAAACCCCACTTAGCACACTCCAATCAAGTGAATTGTCATTAGCTGCTAAGAACCACATAATTTACTTAAAATCAAATAGACATAGCATTTACTTTGTGGGAGGTCCCAGTCCTACTTCATCTTAAATCACATTTTAGTTTTCTGAATACATGTTTCAGGATACACACATGCAAATCAGAGTGTGGTACCTAGCATGATTTCAGTCAATACAATGGGCATGTGTTGACCTCTTACAACATACATCATGCATCCTGGAGACTAGAAGCTTCGGGAATTCATCCCCTTTAGCTCATTGGATGTTTTCCACAGCATGCATGCAGGCCTGGGTTAGATCACCAGTGCTACGAGAAACTAGGCACCATAGTTCATGCTGTAATCCCAGAACTCAGGAATTAAGGGGAGAAGGAACATCATTTCCCACACCAAACATACTCTAACTCACCTACAGATACAACTGAAAACTATCCTGCCACTGGCTTAACTTCACACCACATTCTAGCAGCAAGCAGCCTTCTGCCTGGCACCAGGTTCAAGAAGTACACACCTTATATAGAGGGGAAGCCACCTAGAGGGAGAATTAAGATCTATCCAAGGAAGGGAGATGGAGAAGAGCTTTGATTTGGAAGGAGTTCGAAGGTCCCAGACCATCCCCAAATGCATGGGTTCCATTTCTAGAGTAGAAAGCTAAACCATAGCGTCAGGAAGTTCTGCACAGCATTAAATGTTCTATTTCCCCTTCTTCAAATGTAAACAATGACAGTAAAATGGTAGAGAAGTATGCTCTGGGGTAGGTCAGGGTTTTGTTACTATTCAACATTAACATGGACTTTTGAAAGCAGAGAAAGAGAGTAGTAAACATTGTAGCTACAAAATAAATCTCAAAATAGTGGAGTGTATGAGGAATAATGATGCAGGCAGAGGAACAAGGAAGACAGAATGAATTGCTACAGAGAAACTGCCATGCAACTGAGTGGAGACAGTGCTTAATTAGGGACAGTAAGCATGCAAGGCCCCTCAGAACACATACAGAAGCCAGCCGCACGTTGGTTAACACTGAGATGTACAAACTGATCAATAATACAAAACAAAAGCACTCAGGTACACATGTAATCTCATGCATCATTTCAATAAATTGTGCTGGGTATAAAGACATTGTTTTTGTCTTTTTGTTTTTTGGTTTTTTTGTTTTTGTTTTTCCATAGATCAATCATTCTCAGATCAGAAACTAAATCATCTCAACTATATCTTGATTTTTTTTTGTGGGAACTCAGCAGGAATTATGAGGCTTAACAGCCGCCTGACAATTAGCATATTATAAATACAAAAATGATATATTAAAGGGAGAGGAGGAAAAAAGGCCAGCATTTTACACCTACCGTAATATAATTCCACTACTTAATGCAAAGTAACAGGCCTCAGAGTGTTTGGGATCCTCTTGTGTGGCGATATCTCCTCTATCAGTAAATGAGACTATGTGAACAGTACAACGTATAAATAATTCAAGGCCTGAGATGGCAATTATAGAACCGTGCACAACTAGCATGAATATTTTATGAAGGCTAAAACAGCCCTCAGAATGAATCATGGAGAGATGAACAACACACACACACACACACACACACACACACACACACACACACACCAGGGAGTTCTGGCCAAGCTGTATGTAGACATGGCTTCTCCTTGATCCCTGGGACATCTTTATCTCACACACACACAATGCTGAGAGCCACATATTTTCCATTTGAATTTATTTCTAAAACTCCAAAAGCAGAAGAATAAAGGCAGCGCTTTGCCAATAAGGTCTGAGGGCTTGAAGCAGGAAGACAAGTCATTTTTAACCCAGATTTGTGCAGGAGAATTCCACATGCATTTTTTTTTAAAACTTCTCCAAGTGGACTCTGCGAATAAGTACCAAGTTCTATGGCACCAATTGAAACTGAAACCAATGCCTCTTAAGCAAGAACACATCCTACTTGCAAACTTCCTCTATCTAAATCTACATTTCATTCTAACTACCACTAAAGAAATACCTGTAATCCCAGCCTTCACTACATGTATAAGGCAAAACAAATATCTCTGAACCACAAGCCTAAGCAAACAAGCTACTACATTTAAAGGCACAAACCAGACGTCATATTCTACTAAGAAATCGCAATGTTGAGAATCCTGGGCTGCTTCTGTAATCATGACTGTGCACAGCCCAGGGAGGGTGGGATGAAAACATACAAATTCATGTCTTGAGTTTTGCTGTGTCGTGCTTCTGCTATCTGAGCAGGAGCTAGTACACATTTGAATTTGACAGAGATTTGTATCCATCTCCCTCCATCCACTGTCACCTGCCTCTTTCCTAAAACCCTGGATCACATCCATGTGCAGAGACAAGAGCACCTTCACTCTGAGTCCATTTTAGCACAATCCTGGAGTTTTAAAGCTTTTGCCCAGCTCCTTGTCGGGAGAACTCACAAGTTCACAATACTCTTGCTAAGATTTTGTATGTTTTTCACCCAATCACAAGAGACAGAATGATAGATACTTAAGACATCCTGATTCTTAGGACAGAAAGGAACCATAGGGATCACCCAGCCCAATCACCTCATTTTGAAGATTAGAAGATTCTCTGCAACAACAACAAAAATACAATAACAACAATAATACTAATATTCCACCAGCAATTCAGAAACACTCAACCATGTAAAACAGTAGACCCAATAATAATTCAATGTGTAATGTCTTTACAGAGCAAGGACAAAAATCAGTAACAAGACCAAATACACACACACACACACACACACACACACACACACACACACTGTCTCCTTCAGTCCCCAATGCCTCTAATAGATAAGAACTGTGACTGTTCCCATTGGAAAAGGAGGAAAATACAGCCTAGATAGGTTATCATAACTCCTACCCGGAGTCCCAAGGCCCCTCCCTTGGAGTGGACTCCAAAACTACGTCAGAATCCTTTCCTTTGGTCTTAGCTATTGGACCCTTTTCATGGTCATGAACACTGGGCCCTTTCAATGGACATAAAACCATTGTGTTTTATGGAAGACACAGGACACATTTGATCTTTCTGTCTTTCTGTGCCTATCCCTTTACAGACTTCTAAGAACAAGTTTGAAAGGAGTGGGGCTCCTCCAACCTACACCACAAACATTTTAGAAAACAACATGTTCCAGCATCAAATACTTGATATTAGCTTATGATTCCATTTAAAAAGTTCTGAGCCACTCAACTTACCTTCTGGACCCAAAGTTCCTAAGGCAATCAGATGAGAAAACCCCATACCACTGTAGCTGAAGTTCAGTATAAAATGCCCTACTCTCCCTTTCTCTGCACTGGATTTTCCTAAATGGAGAATGACATCTACAAACCTTTTATGATAATGCACCAGTTTACTCTACACTAAATTATCCTTTTTGTTGATTTTTTTTTTTTTTAAGGCTAGTACTCCAAAACGTGCATGGCCTTAGAGCTCAGGGTCAGAGAGACACATGGTTACATTGTAGAAGTCTAAGATACTCGGTTACGTTGTAGAATGGTAAGAACCGGAGCAAATTCGTGGGCTTTGGGCATATACCTCCTTGAAGTCTCACCCTCTACTGAGCATTCAGCTACTGCAACTATGTTTATTTTAGGGGCTCCTCCTGCCCTTCCCATCCCTGGCTCCAGAAAGCATCGAGAAAAAGAAACTCAGGTAAGCCAATAAAAGCCACTCTCTGGACCTTGGCTCTTTTCTTCATGAGGACTCCAGGGAGCTGGAATGTCATTTATTATTTACGTGTACCTGAACGGGTTAATCTTTCCCTTTCCTTATTTTGACAGCAATGTTTATCTTTTGAAAAGACTAGCAGAGCCTCATTGTGGCACTGGAGTGCTAACTGCTAACACATGGGCTCAGCTACATCTCGGCAACAATTTCTCTCATACTTGAACAGGCATCCCAGCCAAGATCAACACTGTGGGTTTGATTTTCCTCATCATGAATTGACAGCTTATTTATCTCCACGGAAGAACGTTGTAAGCCCTTTAGGCACCCAGGCAACTTAGAAGGCATTCAGTGGACGGTTCAAAAATATTATTGCTTCATAAAAAATAGACTAAATTATTTTATTACTGTTAGACTGCTTCTCTCTTTAAAAAGACATTTTGGTGACTCTAGCTTATGACAGTAGTTTACAAATACCAGAGAGAGAGAGAGAGAGAGAGAGAGAGAGAGAGAGAGAGAGAGAGAACAAAAACATGAGCACCTTTCCAGTTGGTATTGTATTTGGATAAACTGGACTATGCTAGACTGTAAATACTAAGTTTGGGGACAGTGAGAAACTTTCATGGAGTCCCTTTCTACCAATGCTCAGGAAGCTTTATTAGAGTAACTAGGAAAGCAGTTTCTGTCTGCCGTATCTTGTTTGGGAAATAATGATTCCTGATAATGTCTATAAGGCCAACATAAAACAAAACAGCATCTCTGGACCCTCATTAGAAAAGGGCATATAGCCGGGCGGTTGTGGCACACACCTTTAATCCCAGCACTTGGGAGGCAGAGTCAGGCGGATATCTGAGTTCGAGGCCAGCCTGGTCTACAGAGTAAGTTCCAGGATAGCCAGGGCTATACAGAGAAACCCTGTCTCAAAAAACCAAAAAAAAAAAAAAAAAAAAAAAAAAAAAAAAAAGAAAGAAAGAAAGAGAGAGAGAGAAAGAAGGAAAGAAAGAAAGAAAAGGGCATATAACCCCAAAGTGATTTAGTTTATGGGACCAAAACTGAGCCCAACCTGCAGGCTCCATCACACACAGAAAGCTAGCCAAAGCCCACAGAAGTTTGAGCTGACTTGCAAGAAGGAGATGACCCAGAAGACATTAACAAATTGAGTGTGCAAATAAAGAAGTTCTGTTGTTGTTGTTTTTAAAATTCTTTTCAACAAATAGCTGTGAGAAGTCTGTACCTCTCTGGGTTTTGAAAGATTTGCAAACAAACAAAAAAAAAAAATCCCAAAAAAACAAACAAAAAAAACCCAAAAAAACAAAAAAACAAACAAAAAACCCAAAGATCTCAAGGATTGGCCAAGGTATGCTGGTTAAAGTGCATATTCTCTAACCCTCCAAACTCAATGTCCATTTCTCTGAGAGCTATCCCCAACCAAGACACTAGTTTCTAGTATTGATGTCACATAACACCAAAACAAACGTGTAACTGTATTCTATCACAGGTCACTACCCCTGAGCAAGTGCTGTATCTCATCTAATCTTGTTCTTGCTGTTCCTACAGTCTCATGTGGACATGGGTCTTGTGGGTCTCCCTGCCTGCATTTTTCAGGGAGAAATGAAGCTTCACATTTTCCCTAGATCAATATATTTCTACTTTTACTACTTTGAGCAAATTCACACATTCTTCAAGTACAATAGACAGGAAGAGAAAATTTCCATCTTATGGCGGTAGTCAGCTTTCTTCTACATCTTTTTATTCACTCTTTCCTGGTGCCTGCCTACTGACCACTCTGCCCGGGTTAGCATCAGATCTGTCCCCATCTGCTGACTGGATGTTTTGTGCATGGATGTCTGGAACAGGGTCCTTGGCACTTCTGTGCTATCAGTAATCACCGAGGGGAATGTGTAACCTGGAGGTGCCTATTTGTCTCTGCTGTGGACAGCTACCCCTCGGTTGTACACAGTGTGTATAAGCATGTTAGCTCGAGGAGAATGCCAGTCAGTGTCAGACGAGTTTAGCCAGGAAGCTGGTTGAAAGTAAGGCCAAGTTCAAGTGGTAGGGGGAGAAACCCCAATATCACAAGAGCCCACAGAGAGGGAATATTATATGGAAGACAACATGGAGAATCAAAAAGAAGTTTTCAAACTTCCCTGGAGCCTTCACTAGAGGGTCTGGATAAGTATTCACTCGTAACTTACTGAGAGAGCTAAATGATGGAAAGATAGAATAACAAGCTGGACCCACACTGGAACTTTGGACCCTTGCAGATGGATATTCCACTGTGCTGCCTTCGGCATCTCGCCCTTGCTCACAAGGGTTATAAACATAACCACCTAGAAACGGCCGCTTTGGAACTTCAGGGGAAGCCTCTGAATGATGGGCAAATGAGGGGATCTGCTGGGAATGAGAGGGAAAGAAATCCTAGAGGATGCACTGTCAGTGTGCCCACAGAGATGATTAGCCCACTCTGTACACACACGTACTCCCCTGTTCCCACACTCCTGCCCAGCATGGCTTTAACATATGTACATATTTGTTCAGTGGGATCCTTCAAAAGTCTTCTCCTTTAGAGTCATTTTCAAATATTCCTCAAACACGATGCAGATCAAAATGGAATATACAAAGTCAGGTAATGTCCCCAGCATCAAATTAAAATAGCTAACTGGCCAACAGATGGCAGCTTAGACAAATCACTTGCTGATGTAAATAAGCCCCGCGGTTGGCTCGGTGGTGCGCATTTTTCTAGACAGAAGTTGACTGCTAAACGAAGTCAGCTTTAGAGCCCAGTTGTTTGTACAGCAAATGGGGAAATTACAAAAACACAAAAATGCCTCCTTTGTTCCTGGAACCCAGGGTGATTCACAAGCATGGACATCCCCGGGTCTCCTGATTTTAAATTACTAAGGTGGAAATGTCACTCACCCAGGAGGTTATTGATTAAAATAAAGAGCAAGAAGGTTTTTCTGCATGAACCTCACTTCTGCTGGCGATGTTACATCATTTAGATACTGAAGGGAAAGGAAAGGGGGTAGGGGGGGAAAAAGAGCCAGAGAAGAGAGGAAGGTTCAGAGCAGACTGGGAATAAATAACACAAAGAAGCTTTCTGGCCTGAGGGCAGAGGCAGAGGTTGGCATTATTTTACATTAGAAACACTTCGTATTCAAAACGGTAATTGATAGCTGTGGTGTGTTGGGGAGGGAAAGAGCCACTCACGTTCAAGCGTGCTGCCCTGCCAATCAAACCCAACCTTTCTTTGAATGAATAAAAGCTTCATTGCCCTATTATGCTGATACAGTCAGACAGGTCTAAAGTAGCCTGTTTGTCAAGTTTATGCCCACTGCCCCAAGCTACTTCTATTTTGAAGCTTAAATACTCCCCTGAAAATCAGCCCTGATTTAGGCTACTGCTCTCCTTCTTACTAACACAGTATCAATTTTACCCTGAGCTGGTCCCAGGTGGGGGCGGCAGGGCCTCTTTCCTCCTCAGTTTTAATACAAGGAGGGAATCTGGCTGCCTTTTGTTTAGCGGCCCGGGTGCTGAAATGTTTCTCAGGCTCTCTGCCTGTGCTGCTGGCTGGCTGAAGCCTGCAGGTGTTTGCCAGGTTCTCTATTCCCAGCTCTGCATGAAGTCAGGAGGAGTCTCCCCACATCTTCTCTTGCCATTAGGGATTTGGGCTAAACAGACCCAAACCTGGCTTGCTAGGAAGCGATCGATGGAAACGGAAGGACCTGGGTGGAGAGATTTTTTTTTTGCTTCCTTCGTCCCAATCTTTCAAGTACCTGCGGCAGTGCATAAGTGATCTTGGCTCCCCAGGGACACAGAGGTGGCCCCAGCATCCTCTGGGAGCAGCAACACATGAGGATCGACTTTGGACACTGGGGGCAGCAGCAGGAGCTCAAAGCTGGAAAGGAAGCAGTCCTCTCCACCTGTCTCCCACAGGCTCCACATGCCTGAGTCTCCCTGACTCGCTGGTCGCTTCTGCTTAAAAATGCATGCCACAGAACTGCTTTGTGTTTGCAAAGACAGGAGTCCTGGGTAACAATGAACATGCAATTGGGCTGGGAATAGATTTATCAGGCTTCAAGGATTATTGTTTGCTGACGGATAGTACACACATTACTATTTCACAGTTCAGCTGTGACATTATTAACCTACTGTGCAAGGATTTTATTGCCAGATTGGTCCATTTATCAAAAATAAGAGAAACTCAAAACCCTATAAGGAAGTTAACATTTCAAACAGGCTTGGCTTTCACTTGACGCCATTAATCCATCTATTTACACAAGAGCAAGAAATGTTCATTTAGTTATGTCTCTTCGTTTGGAGTAAAAGCCACGAGACAATACTGGATGCAGGCGTGCAAATGTCACGCTCATCGTCGCAGGAAAACGTGACTGCTTTTCTCCTTAAAACAAGTTGGAGTCCCTAGAGCCTGCCACATAGCTTGGATTGCAACCAGCTGGGAGCTTGGGACTCAGCAGTCCACAATGAACTCACTCCAAGTATCTGACCATTTAAATGCTGAAAAAGAGGTGTGTGGGGAGAAGTGGTCCCTTTCATTATTTTGTGACAATACAAGATAAAAAAAATACATAAAGTTTTGTAAAGGAGAAAAGAAAAAAAATCTGTCTGCCCTGATGGCAGCCAGGCATCCTTCTAATAAAAAGGGACAGGAAAGTAATGCAAACAACTCAATAATTCATAGAGAAACGATTGATTTTTAGACTATGAGGATAGTGGTCCTCTGACATAGCTTTCCCACTAAGAGGTCTCACCAGCATAGGGAATCCATGGAGAAAGGCAGGTTGTTGTGTTGCACACTATCAAGTGCCTAGCATTACACATAAGGACACCCTGAGATGTCACAGACCCCACTGCTTGTGTATGGCTCTGCATGACTGTGAGAAACTTACTTATCCTAAGGGTCATGGCACAGACCCATAAAGAGAATCCAACTCAGTCTGCCTGTCTTTGTTTTCTCCTTTACTCCTTCATTATTGGTGCTGTTATTTACGGTAGGGAGTCCTCCATGTTGTTCAATATCTGTAATGACCACCATGGATTATATCAGTCATTATTCTCCTTCAAAGAATGTGAGTGATGTTAGACAAGGAAACATAAAAGATAAATGGACAATCTTGTGTGTAATATGTGTATGTGTGTGTACATGTCAATACACACATAGATACACAGAAAGAAAAGATGTGTATATAAGAGAATGGGACATTCATTTTTTAACATGTTCTGTATATATGCACATATGAGATCCATAAAAGGGTGAATTCCTACTTTTCTTATTATACCTCTTCAGTTTTATGCGCATTTACCTGAACCTACACACATAGCTCAGTAGAAATAAACACAGGCTCAGGTAATGTGGACAGTTAACCAAAAACACATCCTGCTGAGTACTCCCGATCTAAAAGACACAGGCTGTGCTCCAGAAGCATTCCTTGGATGGTTCACTGAAACCACTTCTGAGAGCTGTGCAGGCTGACCCACAAGCATCGCAGTCTGTAATCCTCTTGACAATCCTAGAACAGTCTTGAACCCCATTTTATGCCTGGGAAAGCTAAGACTTTGGCAGGATGTGTGGCTTTCTCGGATAGGGCAGCTGATAAGCTAAGGAGCTTGAGATTCCTCTGATTCCAAAGCCTGTGTGTTCATCTGTGGCTACTGCCATGCACACTCCCCTCAAACACCATGTAAGGGTCCAGTACAGAAAAGGAAGATTTGGCCCTTCATTGCAGATGTTCACAGATACTCCTACAACTGAAAGGGCATAAATACGTCATCTCACCAGGAGACAAAGTTAGGGAGCATGTGGTGGTCTCACTGGGGTATCCCATCCCCTTTTCCAGCATCCTCCTGTTCAGAAGTAAGTAAGACCCCAGCACACTTCTGCATGACATGACACTGTTACTTGCTAACACTTCCTCTTCCAAAACTCTCAATAGCTGCTGTTGTGTTTCCAGATGTTAGCTCTGGTTCAGAGAAGAACATGGTTCCAAGGCAAGGAAATTGGTAGTGCCAGCCATGCTGTTTGCTAAGAGTCATTTCGGGGTAGCGGAACAAGCAAAGAGTGAAAAAGCCAGCCAGATAACAGGTTATTCTCCTCCTACCGTGTATCTGGTTCTACTTCTTTGGCAAAGGAGAAATATGAGCCCAATGAGTTCTTTAAACACTTTTAATAAACTTCTCAAATTATTTTTATCTCTCTTCTCTTATCTGTCTAATGAAGATAAGGGTATTCAACAAGCACATATTTAGCACAAACTACTTGCCAAGCACTATGCTTGGTGCTGGAGATATTAATTTGGTGAGGATATGAGGTAGGGTGGAATGTGAGACAGTCTAATGCAGCCAAAGTTGGCCTTGAGCTCCTGATGATCCTGCCTCTACCTCCCAGGTGCTCTGTACACATATGCTTCCATTTGTGTGTGCTTGCATGCCTGTGTCCATATGTGTATGCAGGTGTGTGTGTGTGTGTGTGTGTCTGTTAAGGAAGCAAAAGTGATCCCTTTTGAGTGGAGGAAACACAGACATTCAGCCAGAGTGTGAGGAAGAATGCTCTTAGAGAAGGCCAAGCAGAAGGGACCTGTCCCAGAGGTACAGCTGGCCAACCTCGAGGGGGAAAGAGATCATACATCCATCAGAGAAATCATAGTAACAGAGTTCAATTTGGGTTAGAGATGGGGTAGAGCACTTGTCTGACATATGCAAGGCCTGGGGCTTGCTCATCCACACCACACACACACACACACACACACACACACACACACACACAGGACACACACACACAAGTTAATCTCTGAACTGAATTCTAAGAATTAATGGGAACAACAGTAGCAATCACATAATTACTACTATATTAATTGCTTACTACATACAGGGAATATTTTAACAGTTTATAACAATCCATTAATTACTGTCTGCCAAAAAGTAAACTAACTAGCCTTATTATCCATAAAGTTTAGAAACTGGACTCAGATTTTAAAAATGTACTGCTTCACAGAGAAACGGAATTTGGCTCCTAACATAAAAGTTGGGCAGCTTACAATTGTCTTTACCTCCAGCTCCAGATGAGCCAAACCCAAAGGCTTTGGTAGGTATCTACATTCACATACTGCGCGCGCACACACACACACACACACACACACACACACGTGTGCACGCGCGCGTGCAAATACAAAAACTGAGTCCCAGCTACTCAGTAGGAGAGTGGGAATCCAGACACAGTGGCCTGGTCCTGGGTCATCACCTTCACAGGATGCTGTCTGTCTCTCTCATAAATCACGATGTTTAGGGGAGGAAAGAAGAAGGGTAGGGGTACACCAGACAAAGCTAGCTGGAGTGGCTGGAGGCCAGCTCTGTGCTTCTGTTGGGGATGCTGAGGAGTGGTGAACCAGAACTGATCACAAAGGAACTCATGCTTCGAAGTTCAACTGGAAGGAGTGTGCAAGTGATGGAACACAGACTTCTGGCTGCACTGTACAGACATATTAAAACAGGGTCACATAAAAGCAAGAGGGGACTATTGGGTTAATAGCCACCATTGGGAGAATGATAAGATGAAGGATCAAGGAGAAAGAGGACTGAATCCAAAATAAGATATGATAAAACAGGCTAAATACAGGTGACACTCAGGTCTGAGCTGATCAAGCTAGCGGAATGGTGGAGCTGGGATCAGCTAAGTAAAACACACATCAAAGCACCGTGAAGAACAGAAATGGTATCCCATACCATCAAACACCATGTTAACTTGGGTTTACCAAGCCTCTGCAAGGAGTAGACTTTCAGCTCGCTTGTGCACACCTGCTCACCAAATCTTCATACATGCTCAGTGGGAGGATTCTGGCTTCTTCATAGATGTAGACACAAGGCATGCAATCCTAAGTAATATGTGTGAATGTCGCATATTGATAAGGCAGAGCTAGGAGTTGACCCCAGTCTGCTATGCATGGGTCTCCAGTATTATTCTCTGCTGTGGTGTTATTCAACATCTTTATCTTTCTGTTCCCAGCATAGCAAAATGTCAAGCCACATGCCATTGAATTTGGTGAATCTCCTACACAGCATGTTGACTAAAACTTCTTCTTCACCTATACCCTCTCCATGACTCCCCAGACCCTGCTCCAAGCACTGTTGGAAGGAGATGGTTCCCCAGGTAGGGAGAAGAAAGGAGCCTGGCCTTGCTGGCAGTGTTCCACTCCCTGTGGATGTGAAGGCAATGGCTGCCATGTCCAAATCTCTCATCCTAATCCTTAAAAGAGACCCAGCAACCGCCTGATGCCCCTACATCATTGTCAAGGATACAACTGTTCCCTATATTGCCTACTAAAAGAAAAAGCCACAACTTGAAGTATTTCCGTCACCCACATATTACAATGAGAGAGTAGCGTGGACTAGCGGCTACACCACAAGTTTTAGAAAGCTAACAGACGTTGACTGCATTGGCAAATCAAGGGCTGGTCTGAAGCCAAGTGCTCAGTGTCTTCCAGCAATCTCCATCAATAACTGACAAATCCCATGCTATGTCTGAAGTCTAACACTCCAAGATGGATGGATGGGCATTTGCTTTGCATTGCTCTATTTAGGTCCAAAAATTTCACAGCTTCAGGCCTTCCATTAAAGCATCTCTCCGCAGACTCATGGGTATAGGAGGGTTATCATCCTCCAGAACTCAATCCCATTGTGTTGTCTTCAACCAGTTGAAGGGAAGGGGTGTTTCTATTCCTCTTTCAAGATAAAAAGGATTTCATTGTGTCCTAATATCCACTTAAGACACTGTTCCTTCACTGTTAGAATACGAGAATTTAGAACAATTCTAATCACTTGGAGAAAATGAATGTGTGAGAGGAAGGTTATGTGTGCACACATGTTTTTTTGTTTGGTTGGTTGGTTTGTTTTTTTTTGTTTTCAGAGACCACAGGTAGACTATGAGTGTCACACTTTATCACTCTCCACATGATTCCTTTGAGTTGGGGTCTTTCTGTGAACCTTGAGGGGGACTATGGGCCAGTAAGGTCCAGTGAGCCTCATGACTCTGGCACAGACAGCCCCAGGCTTTCTGGAGTGCCCCCATGCCCACTGAGCCATTTCCTCAGCCCCAAGAAAAGAATGTTTAAAATTACAAAATATAGACAAGATTATAAACCTCTTGACAAAAGCAAAGTTGCTATAACACCAAGGGATAAGGAGAGACAGACAGAGAGACAAAGAGACAGGGACAGAAAGACAGAGGGACACACACCCACACCCACACCTCCCACACCCAGAGGGGAGGGGCGGGGAGAGAAGGCAGAAGAGGGTAAGTGCTCATTGTGGGCGCAGAAACCTAGATCTTTCACAGATCCTAGTTTCATGTGTTGCCTTTCTTTCTGGCACAAGGACCTCAAAAATCAAGTTGGTCCTTAATGAATTCATTTTCAATGAATGAGCAAGTGTTAGCCTGCTATTCTTATCACTTTTGTTAGACTTCTGAGAACATTTGTTGTATTTCGACTTAAGAAATATTCCCAGGCTTATCCTGTACAGAGAGAACTTCACTAATAACATATACAGTCTCTGACCCTAGAAACACACTCTGCCAGATTTATACAGCTGAATGATGTTAGAGTCTAAAAACAGGTTCCAATATTTCTGTCATCCTCTGATTGGACCTAGGGTCTCCCTGCCTGTAATGTTTGCTGCATGGTCCCCAGACTAGAATTAACAAACAAAGCTCCACTCTAGAGTATTCGGTTTATCAAAAGTGATTGTTACCTATTTTTATATGCATTACCTTAGACTGTTGTCCTTATCCGTTTTTCCAGAATATTCTTAAGAAAAGCATGTGGTTAATGGATAGTTCCACTCCTGCCAGATTCTACAAGTCTTCCTGGCAAATTGCTCTGCACATGGAGACTCTGTTTACACACCTCTATTTATTTTCCCTCCAACCTAGCATCCTAAAGTGATTGCTACAGCTTTTTTTTTTTATAAATCACCTAGCAGGATTCGCTTCAGTGGGAAATCTGGTTTTGAAACAATACATTGAAAGTATTTCCCATACCTGTTTCAGACAAGAAGAAACACTAACCTTGAGCTCTAAAAAGTTTGCCAACAAATTTCCAGCAGCCCAGGTGAGGCCTGATTTCTGTTTTGCCTCCATTAGAATTGCAAAATTCCAATGATTAACCTTGCAGCCTGGCTCTCTGTTTCCAGGGGAAACAGAAGAGAGGTCGTTTCCTCTGCTTCTGTCTGTAGATCAGACCACATGGAGGAGTGCTGGCAGGTGAGGGTTCTGCAGAAGTCACATCCTTTTGTCATCCATATCTTACAAATTATTTATTTGATCATGAAAGACAGCTGTAAAAAGCAACGCATACTGTCAAGTACTGTGGCTAAGTACTGTCAAGTACTGTGGCTAAGTTCTTTTTCCACTGTTCGCAGCTGGTGAGGAAATTAAGGAGCTCTTCAAATTCACTCATTTTCTCTCTCTCTCTCTCTCTCTCTCTCTCTCTCTCTCTCTCTCTCTCTCTCTCTCTCTGTGTGTGTGTGTGTGTGTGTGTGTGTGTGTGTGTAGAATGTGGATTCAATGCATGAGTTAAAATTAAAAAAATATCAGAGTATTGACCATGGCCAGTGTGTATGATGGGTAATAAAATGTAACTGGGCCAGATTGTTCTCAGAGAAAGTCTGGTGCATTCCTAAGAGGCCAGAATGTGAGCCCAGCGTATAGTCATCTCAGTAATAAATCAAGCTTTCACACTCGATAGGCTGGAATTTGTTCAGCGAGTTGGCAAGAAAATATTTCCTAAAACTATACCTTTTCAATGTAAAACATATACTTCCACCGGACCCTAGTAAAATTGGCAAATTATATTAAAGACTGGAGAGCTGTTTCTGATATATTTTCAATAGAAAAGTCTGCAGGAAAATAAATACCCAAGAGGATCTGAAATGTGTCTCTATACAAATTTCCTCTTGTGGGCTCCTGCCAATCCTCCTTCATCCCTTCCATAATGAAGTCCTCCCTAGGCCTCCACTACCCCAGGAATACCCACTCCTACCTCCAACTGAGTCTCCTCCTCCCTTTCCACTATATTTTCCTCTCCTTGCTTGTGATAAATGTAGCATCCTTCCGACTAACATGGCATGAGCTTGCCCCTCTGTCTCTGCTCAGGTACACTGAACACTTCTCAGCTCCTTCCTCTCTATCTCACCCATGTCTCTTGTCGTCACATTTCCTCTAACAGCACTAGGGTCATTTCTGCAGTATGTACCCCACTGACAAACCCCTACTCCTACTGTCACCCAAACTAATCCCATGTCCCATAACACCGCCAGCATTATGAAATATCAATTCCAACACTTGATACTTCTCGACACCAGAAGCATTCAACATGAGTGTGCCCAAAAAAAAAAAAATCCTCTAAAATTCTTCTAAGAATGGATTTTAACTGGGCCTTATATGAAGATATTCATATTGTCTTGCTTGGGGTTAAATTTTTCTTCTTAAGATCTATGTTTGTTGTTTTTAATTATGCGTGCATGTAGCTGTGGACATGTGCATGTAAATGCAGATGCCTTTGGAATCCAGAAGATCAGACAAGGTAGAGTTGCAGTTACAAGCAATGGCGATCCATTCAAAGTGTGTGCTGGAAACCCAAACTGTTCCTTTTATAAGAGAAAAACGGGCTCTTACCTGAGGAGCCTTATGTCCAGGTCCCACTGAGGTTACCATTTTAAAAACCAATCCTTACAAGTCCTACAAGTCTCTAACACTTAACTTTGTACACCGAGACATTTACAGAAGAGAGAAGTATGGGTGTCAGACCTGAACAGATAGCTTCAGAGGAAATGGTTCTAAGGGAATTAGGAGGAGAGGAGGACTTCAAACTTTGCTTTTCATGTGTGAAACTGTGTGATTGAGGAGTCACAGAAGAAAGACCTTAACAGTTGTTTTTCACATGCCCCATTTTGCCAGTAAGACCCTGAGCACTTGAGAGAACTTGTAAGAAGATAGAATGAGCAAAATCAGGAACCCCAGAGTCCCCATTCCTACCTCTCTGGTCCTCTCCCATCACTGCTTATAATCCTGTCCTCTCTTCCTAAACCTACAATGAATTAAGCGAAAGTGTATGTCCAAAGCCAAAGGTGTCAAAGGACAGTCACAAAGAAGCAAGCAATGTTGGGATTTTTTCCTTCTAAACTTTTATTAAGTGTTTGTTTGGGGATCCAACCCAAAGCCTCACATACTCTAGGCAAGTGCTGTGCACTAAGCCACAGTCCCAAGATTTAAAATATTTTGAAATATTTTATGAAATTCTGCCACAATATCTTTACTCAATAACTATGATTTCTTACAAGGAAAGTCAAAGATGATCTACATTCCCTAACTCACTAAAAAAAAAAAAAAAAAAAAAAAAAAAAAAAAAAAAAAAAAAAAAACAAAAAACCTTCTTCCCCTGGCAGTTACCACATAGCCATTCACCACTTTCACAGAGCCAGGCCATGCAACCTTCTTACCAGGTCTGTCCATTTTCCTGTTTCACTTCTTTCCTTACCTAAACCACTGGGAGCTGTAACTTTATCTCTCAGCCCTCCATCATTTCTCCTTCACTGTTACAAATGGAGATGCGATCTGAGCTCTGTGTTACTGTAATGTCCTCCAGGTTACTGTTTATTCGGTACATCTATTTATACTTTTCACTTTTTTTCTGTGGCCTTTGTTTTTCATCCCTCCTCCTACTCCTGCTCTTAAGCCTGGTGTCAAATATGTAAGAGTTGTACATACTGCAGCTGAGAGCCCCTTCTTCTCCCCTTTAGCTGGAGATGGACCCCTCTTTGGGGTATAGGTTTTCTGCTTCACATTTTTAAATAAAGCTTAATAAACTCTGACGGTATCAGTTTTATCCCCTTTTAGCCAAATCTTCATGCCACAATTTCCTAGCTCAATATAATCATTCTTGCACTGTATCTTTGTCTAGCATCTCTCTTATTTTGGTCCTTCAAAGTCCCATTCTTGTTCTCTTGCCACTTCCAAGAGCAGTAAAAAACAAAACACCTTAACTCTTGGACACACGAGACAGACTTTACATTATTCAGGAAGCCAGTCCATGAGCCAGATGGCTACCTTAGTTTCTCTGACACTAAAGCATCCCCACATATTCTAAAATCAGGGGACACCAGAGCTTCCCTCCTGTGGGTACTTGCTATTGAGTACTATTTATTTGGTCTCTATTTGAATACAACCGTGTTCTCATGTGGGTGTTGTGTTCTTGTCAACTCCACGTCTCTCTCCTATCTGCTTCACTGTATGTTATTGGCTTGAAAATATCACATCTATATTTTGCTGGCATCTAAGGTTAGAAACCTAGGTGTGGAGGCTTCCGGGCAGCTGCATTCATTTGCAGGAGTAGTAGGCTAGAAAGAAGCCCACTGCACCATGGTAGAAAAGCCCCTGTCCTTTTTTATTGGTAAGAGACATGTGTTCCCCCTCATCATCACTTCCCTGAAAGCACAAAGTAGTTCTCCTTAGCTGCTCCCCACTCTTTCTTTCAGGGTAGAAGTGAACTCGGGTTAAAGCCCTGCCAGTCAGGCAATCAGGGCTATCACAGACCCAGGTTTCATCTCTCTCTCTCTCTCTCTCCCTCTCCCTCTCTCTCTCTCTCTCTCTCTCTCTCACTGTGTTTGTGTGTGTGTGTATTGTTGTGTGTTTGTGCATATGTATGTATATCTGTTTATGCTACATATGCATCTGTGATGTGTATTGATATATGTGTGCATACAGTGTATGCACACATGGTAATTAGCCACCTTTTGGCTCAGCCAATTCTTCTTGGCAATGGGATGAATATTCAACTCTCCTTCCAATTGCTATGGACTAGGGATTTCATTTTTCATTCTTCTGATCTCAAGGAAAAGCAAAGGAAGCAGAGATCAAAACTGGCTCTTTTTTTGCTATAATTAATTCGTTAATTTGTTTGTGTCTGCCAACTGGCTAGGGTTTGTCCAAGAGCAGCATTTCATGTCTCCATTCAGCAGAGCTTTCATCGACTCTATCACTAGTTACTAGGGCTAGATAACAAACTGGGGCTCATCACCCTCCACTGCCATCCCCATATGGAACCTGTGTGTTCTCAAATACACATTTACAGGCTTGATACCCCAGAATTCAGCTCTTTCACCTGCACCTGATTGAATGCAGCATCAGTGTGCGCGTTATTGTACCATTTCACATGGAAGATGCTGAGACGTCAACATGCCACGTAGGGAAGAGTAGCTGGGTCTGGGGTCTGCTTATGTAACATAGAAACAAACTCTCAAAACGCACATTTCTTATCAGATATGATTTCTCCTAATGTGATGCTGGAAGAGGGAGGGAGGAAGTGAAAAGGCAAGTAGGAAGATAACATGGTAAAGGCTGACAAGGCAGCTCAGAAGGCAAAGGTACTGCCCACCAAGCCTGGAGTCGATCCCCCAAGAACCCCACGGGTGGAGAGAACCCTTTCCTGCAAGTTGTCCTCTGACCTCCACAATATACACCATGAAATGCACATGTGTATGCACACATGTATAAGCTCACACACACACAATGCAATTGGTTTTGTATTGTATTTTAAGCCCAATGGAAGAAGGAAAGGAGGGAGG
>NW_022196911.1:39959602-39988601 GCF_008632895.1 Mastomys coucha | reverse complement strand
CCCCCCCCCCCCCCCCGTCCCAGTCCCCCATCATTTCTAACATGGAGAATGCCTGACTGCTTTGGAAATCCACCTGTCAAAATAGACTAAAATGTTTTCATTGTTACATTGTTTATGAGAAATGAGTGGCTTGCTCAACCACCAAGTCCAAATTTATATTCAATTTGGGGACTATATATTAGTAGAGCCTTTTCCTTCTCACTCCCTGGTTATAAAAGTCTCACTCGAGGTCTTGCTTGGCTGAGATTAGGGGAGAAGCCATTCCTTGTAAATCAGTGTAATCTTCACAACAGGACATCACGGTACTGAGAACTCCTCTCTGTGCTGTGCATTTTCAATTACACTACATGTTTCTACTTAGTAAGCCAGCTTAATTCTAGGAGATGTCACAATATTAGAACATGGCCAGGTTGGAAAAGGGGGCAATCTCACTTCTCTTGTAAGTTGTTTAGCCTTTGGCACTTGTAAATCCCCCCCAAAACACACGGGAAATCCCCGTGCCTTGCTTTTAATATGTCTTTAAGATTTATTACATGAAGAACCTGCTCACTTAATCCTTGGCTGAGGCCAAGGTTCATCAGCCTTCCAATAGAGGATCTGAAAAGGGGGGTGGGAGTGGGGAGGGAGGACCAGAAATCACAAAATCAGGTGGGGAAAGGATGCTTCAAACTTGAAATGCTTCTGCAAGTGTATTCTCCACCAGAAAGATGAGGGTCGGTGGAGGCTCTAAACGACTCTGCATAAATCCAGACCCATTTATCTTGGGCTTTATTCCTGGACAGTTGAACAGGGCCAGCAGTCAGGACAGAGGCTGAAGGGCCCTTTGGGGACCAAATTACCGCTTCCAAATGGGTCTGTGTTCCAGGTGTAGGGCAATATTATCTGAGAAATTTCCAGAGATTTGTTATTCTTCAAAGAACTCTCCTAGAGCATTTTCAAATGATGGAAGACTGCGTCATTCTTCTTAAGAAAGAGGAGAACTTGATTTTAAATATATTTTAAGCAATTTTTGGTCCTAGAATGACTAAAGGAAAAAATGTCAGTACAATTTAAAAAAAATATATCACTCCATTTAAATTGCCACTCATGAGTGTCTCTCTGGCCAGGGTGGCAGAGCCTCCTCAGTGCTTCTGGTATAATGAAGCCATGTGCACATCCCCACTGGGAGAGCAGAAGGTGGGAGGATGGTGATCGGGATCAAATCTGGTTTCTACTTTTTGCAAGCATGAATTAGAGGGAAGACGGTTAATATTTTGCTTTGCTTTTCCGTTAGTGTTTGATATCCTCTGTGTTCACAAACTAAAGACAGAGAAATAAAAGAGAAAGTTCTCGCAGTACCTAATATTAATTCAACATCTTTGTCCTGTCAATATGTCTTTTTCTTTTGTTCTCATGCAGAGCCTGGAAGTTGTCCTCAGTTAAGTTATAGCAAGAGGCAGGCTAATCGCTATGACTCTTGGATCCCCAGGTAAAAGGTGCTGATGACTATTCCCTTTCTCTAGCTATTTGTAGCATCAGGACACGGGGTCATTATCTCCATTCCTCTTCATCGGTCACCTCTTCAGTGGGCTTACAGACTGGATTAGTTGCTCTCTCAACAACTCATGAACAGCAGGGACAGTGGTAGAGAGAACATGGGAACCCAGCCACTTATTGTCATGTGGGCAGGTCATCTAACTCCCCTGCTCGGCCATTCTCATATATGCCAAAGGGAGCTCACACCTGCCCTCCACATTTCAATGAACCTTTCCAACAGTCAGATGGGCAGAGCATGAAGACACACACGCATCTCTTCCCATCTCTAACTCACAGTTCCTTCACTTAGGCCCATCAGAGTTAGATGTATTTCAGAAATTGGAATTCCTTAAAGTTCAGAAAGATAATGTGTTACGTATTTGACACACATTACATTACGTAATATCTCATTAGTAAAATACATAAATCTAAACATTAAAAAGGACAAAGATCTCAAAAAATGCCAAATCTCCTTTAACCTACTGGAAATAGAGAAAAGTAGGTGGGATATTGAGTCCTCTCGTGATTCGTTGAGCCGTCCCTGGGCAGAATATTCTGCTTGTTCTTTAAATACAGAAGCATAAAATTGGAACTTGGTAACATTGATATTAGTTAGCTAATATGAACTATTATTTACAGAGTGTTACTATGTACCCTAAGGGTCGTAAATGTATTGTCTTGCTCAGTATCTAAGTATCATACATAACCTTCAGAAGGAAAGCCAGATGTTAAAGAATGCATGTCAACTGCTCAAGTCAGTGACTGAAGAAGAGAAAGTGTCCTCCTCAGAGGCCTTCCCTAAGCCAGTTTCTTCCCGAGGTGAGAAGTTAAGCCGTTGTCATGGAGGAGGGAGTTGTCCAGCCAAGTGAGATTCTGAGGACAAGTGGGCAGAAGCCCCACCTGCGATCCCTTGAGATAGACGTGGAAACTGTTCTTCAGTGCAGACATATCCAAAGCCTGGGCTCCCTAGCCAGCTGCTGAGGGCAGCCTCCAAGTCCTAAAAATACAGGCCTCACATCAGCCAACTCATACTTTAGGAACTACTGACACACACAAGCACTTCTTCTCCTGAAATGTGTTCTCAGGGGTACAGAGGCAGAGAGGATAAGGAATTTATAAAAGGTGGAAAAGAAATTAGGGATTTCAATCTCTTCTGCACAGTGACGAGGAGAGAGAAAATGAAGAGCAAAGGCAGATGGGGAAAGGTAAGAGTCCTTAGATGATGAAAGAATACAGACCACTAACCCTTCACAGCAGATAAGTTTCTAATCACTTTCAACCAAAATAGAATATGCCTAACCTCTTGAGGAAAAAAAAAGAGCTTGCAGGGCATTGGTGTCATCAATGTGGACCCCAGATGACAGAGCTGTCCATGAATTCTCTCCTGTTGGGGATATAACACTAATAACAAAGGCTGTTTCCCTTTAGGAAGCAGAAGTTCTGTTTCTTGCCTTGATTTTGGTTTTTACATACCATCCTCAAAGACGGAACACTCAACAAATAGTTTACTCAACAAAAATATAACAGCTGCCATTTTTGAAGACATGGAATGTACCATGTGTGGGCTAATTTTTTTTATATATATAATTCCCTCATTTTGTCTTGTTTTAGGGGGCTGGGACTGCCCACAGTTTCCTAAGGAAGAAGCCAAAGCTTAAGGGGCTTAAGTAATTTGCTCAAGACCACACAGCTAAGTGGCAGAGGCTGGGATGCCAACTGTGGGATTTCCGGGTGCCTGCTTGCCTGATGTTCTGCATGTGTGCTGTACCCATTTACACACAGGGGGTTGATGCTCATGGGTGGCTCCTTTATTTTCTGTGATCTTGCCACCCTCCTCCATTACTCCATTAACCTTGCCTCTGTACTCCATGAGTCTAATATATTGTTTTTATAAACCTTCAGTTGCAAGAAGCACAGACTTTGCAAATCATATCTTTTCTTTCCCTATATACACCTTGTCCAAGTGGTCCATATAATGTTACAGAGAGATGGAAAAGGTATACAACATGGAAGGAATGAGGGTCACATTCAGGCCCTTGATTAAAGCCCAAGACACATCTAAGTCAAGACTTACTTTGAGAGGTTGAAGAGATGCCTCAGTTAGGAAAGTACTTGGTGTATAAACAACTAGCCCTGTGTTCAATTCCCAGCACTCACACAAAGAGCCAGGCTTGTGATCCCAGCACTAGAGAGGGAGGGTCATTCCTGGCACAAGCCCATCCTACTCAGCCAAGTCCAGGCCAATCAGAGACCAAGAAATGGTAGTTGTGCCTGAGGAATGTAATCTGAGGTTGAGCTCTGACCTCTGTCATACATGCACACCTGCACTCACACCCATACACACAGAAGCATGCACACATATGCATATACACACCCAAAAGGAGCTGTTTTGAGCAGCCAGCTTATATTCATGAAGGACCCATTAGCCACTCAATGTTACTGTAGGAAAACAAAAATCATTTTCTTATCAAGGGAAAAGGAATAGCTTATAACAGTGAGAGGTGAACTAGCCAAGCACACAAAGCTGCCCCCACAAGGGACGATTTCCAAGAGGTCACCATCCAGTGGCAAGCAGAGCCCACTGGAGGGTCATGAGACTTAGCTTTGAGTTCAGGTTCTACCAGTGTCCTCATGGTCATCTGATCGAGTCATTTTCGCTTTCTTGCTACAAGCTGACTAGCTTGGGAAAGGGAAATACTGCCTTCCACTGAAGAGTGGAGAACACTTATGCCATGGGGATACCCACTGCACCTTCAGCTGCACTGGTGTGAGGAAGAAATGATAATAATTCACAAAAGGTCCAAGGCGAGGTATCCAGAGTACGGACAAAGATACTTGAAAGGCTCTTGCTGACTATAAAACTGGGTACAGGGGAACATTTTGCTTAGGTCCAGTCCCCTAGGACACTCATCTCTTGCTATTTAAGGACCATAACTTTTAAGTTTACCCTTGATCTTTCAACCACTTTTTAAAATATACCAAAAATGGCACCATGGTTAAAGAGTTCACATTAGCTATTTATAAATCACAGAGCGTTCCATCTTGGATCTGAGTTTGTAATCTAATTTGTCTACACATCTCTCTAGGTACTTTCCTCTGGCCAGTATTTGTACCGACAACTATCATTCCTAAACATGTAATATCAGGCTGAAGGTTCCTGATACTGCACCAAGAGTTCTTGTCCCTAATAAAGTTTTCTCAAATGTGCCCAAGTTCCTGAGACCTGGGATAAGCCACCAAGCAGAATCAGGAGCCTCAAGTTTAACTGAGCCTCAAAGCCTTTGGCCCAACTTTAGAATAAGACTTATCTTTCTTTCTACTCTTCCATGCTGCAACATTTATTTTCTTCCAAAATACCCAACGGTGAAGATTTTTCTAACCAGGGATATTTGTTAGTCTGAAAAGTATAAAAAAAGAACAACTCGAAGCTATAAAATTCATATCCCATTTTAATTCCTCCCCAACTTCCACTACCTTTCAAAATCTCAAACTTCAGGCCAGTAGTGTCACATCAATGAGTGCACTGTCACCCCTACCTTAAGCCCCACATTATCTTTCCTCCCATGTCTCAGGCACCCAGTTCCTCTACAGCAGAAGCAGCACAAACAACTAACACTGAAACTCCATGGAGAACCTATGTCACAGAGCGACAAAAAAATGCTGCCTGAGGTGGCTGTCCCATCAGCTCAGCAGGAAGCAAATTGGATATGAAGTTTAAAGAAGCCCCTCCCCAGAGTCACACCACCATCCGCCTGCAAAGAGCAGCGATAACGAGGTTTCAGCCCAAGACACCCCAGTCATCCCCCTAATGAAGGCAGAACTATTGTAGCCCAAGGTTTTAGACTCCTGCAGTATAATTTCCACAGTATTGTTGACTATAGACAATCTTCCCCCGAATCTTGAGCGATATAATCATACAGCTGAATGGTTATGTGAGACTGGAAATTACACGTTAAACTATTCCAACAGGTGCTATCTTAAAATGAAAGTTTCTGCCTTGCAAATGCCCATAAAATGCTGCAATTATTTGTCAGTTAAAACACATACATGAGAATAAAAGCACTACACAGTATTCACACTGAAAAGAGGTCATGGCTGAGACTACCCTAAGATACCAAAGGGGTCAGCATAACACATACGTGGCAGTTATTTGTTTTCTATGTCATTTGTGCAGGTTCATCTATCAGGAGTAATTATAAAGCAGAAAAACATTCCTGAATGGTGGGAAATGCATGAAGCAGTTATCTTGACAGGAATTTAGTTGTCCTTTGCGTGTGTGTGTGTGTGTGTGTGTGTGTGTGTGTGTGTGTGTGTGTGTGGTTTTCATCATTTTCCTTTTATGAGCACTGTATGCACAGGCTCTTGATTGCTTCTGCAATGGAAAAAAGGAGAGCAGCTCTCCTGAATCCCAATGATCTGCTTTGGCCAAAAGCAGACACCAAAGCTGTTAATAGGAAGAGCTCTTGCAATCCAGGAAATCCTATAAGGTAAGGGCAGATGCAGTTGGTGAGAAATTCTCCATACATCCCCAGGTCTAGAGAAAAAATCTGTTCTCTCTGAACAGAGCCAAGCCCTCTCTATTCATTCTCTTTAGACCATGGGAAAAAGAAGGGAGGTTGGATGAGACCATTCCATCAAGGTTCTGTGTGGCCAGAAACATGTGTTTTAGGAAAGCCTTTTTCCATGAGGAAACTGTGGTTGGGGGGGGGGGGGTGATGGGAGTCAAACTTTGGACCCCTTCTCCTCTTCCTTCTATGTCTCACAATTAAAGCTTTGGGTGGGAGGAGATGAATTATTCGTTGCCCTCCCACTCCGTGGTCCTTTTGGATGGCATCATCGGACTCAGATGACAAGCTGGGAGGCAAGAGGCTTCCAGCATCAGCATCTGGCCCTCTGGCAGCCGGTCAGGCCCTCAGTTCCCAGCTTGGGCTGCCTCCAGATGTTTCTTATACTTCAGTTTGTGAGCCTCTTCCCACCTCCACAGAAAATGTTCACACAAAGACATCTCAGACCAAAAGAACTGGCAGGTTCTTATCAAATGGGATCTTTTGTCTTCCCCTCTGGGGCAGCATTTTATATTTATGCCTTGATTCAAGAGGTATATCTGAGAGCATCACCCAAGCCACATCTGTGGAAGATTGAGGTGACCTGGAAGATGCTGAGAGCTGGGGATTCTAAACAAATCATATTGTTATTTACCCCGTCATCACCCTTGAATATGCTTTTCTTAAATGTTGATCAATACTAAATATAGTTTAAATGGGGGGGAAAATAAGAACTGCCATGGGGCATTGAGAAGAGCTATTTTCATGAATTCCTGAGTATAGAGGCTGGAGATTAGTAGCATGTATACAGGCCTGTTATTTTTCTACCAGGTAGTCATCACCTGTTTCTCAATCGGTGTTTTATTGACTTGTGCTCCCTAGAGGAAGTCTCGGCAGGCAATATCCCTAAAGCAAGTCTTCCAGTCTTGAAGAACAGCAGCCATGAGAGCGCTGAGCAAGATGGCAACTGTCACTCGATAGGAACTAGTTATGGCACCAAGTGCATCATAAACGGCAGTTAATGTAATCCCCATCCCAGACCTAGTCATGACACTAGTTATGGCACCAAGTGCATCTTAAACTGCAGTTAATTTAATCCCCATCCCAGACCTAGTCATGACACTAGTTATGGCACCAAGTGCATCATAAACTGCAGTTAATTCAGTCCCCACCCCAAACCTAAAGGGTCTTCCCATCTTTGCACAGTAACATTAAAAGGCACTGAGGCCACACAGTCATCAGAAGGGCTAGGACGTGACAGTCAATCCCAATGGCTCAGATGACAATCCATCAGTCAAGAGGACAGCCTAGAACCCCAGAATTCCCGCGTTTGAGAATCTTTGAGACATTCCAGGGTACGCCTACAAATCCAGCTTGCTAGCATATCTTCAGATTCTGTTTTTCCTTCCTTTTTGTGGAGGACCTCACTGTCCCCATGAAAAACACTGCTATTTCCAGATCCCTAAGTCAAGATATCTGAATTCACCAAAGCTGAGTTCAGCCTTTATATTAACTTTCCTTCAGTGGCTTGGGTTTTTCTAGACCGATAATGTAACAGTACAGGTCTTTTTCATCCATGCATCTCACTGCAGACTTGAACCCACGCATCCCTTCCCACAGGCTCAGCTGTAGGGCAATGGTTATTTGGTTTCCATAACTGTCCTGTTATTTGGTTAGCACCGCTAAAACTTTGCAATGCCTGAAAAATGACCTTGATTATTTATTTCCCTTGCTAACCGCCTGCCTGCTCCACTAGGACAGAAGCCCATGAGAACAGGAAGATTAGCTGTCTTGCTCGTGGCTACATCCCCAGCTGCCGCTCAGTGGGTAGTCAACAATAAACGGGTAAATATATGTGTGTCTGCTGGCTCAAGCACAAACTGCCGCCCATCTACTAGGAGGAAAGAGTGATTTTCTATGCAATCTTTTCTTGCTGTAGAGAAGGACAGGAAATTCTTAGGAAGCTAACAAGATGGCCTTAGCCACAGAACCAGAAGACAGCTCACAAGACAGTGGAAACTTCATCCCTAAATAATGACATATAAATCACAGAGCAAGCACACAAGTGTGATTCTCTGTCCAATGCCTAAACTGACTTCAATAGTGGAGCTAAATCAAAAGGGTGACGCCACTAGTTTTAAAGACAGAGAGTGTGTAGATTTTAGCTTGTCCCAAGGATACCCAGTTAGATACAGAGAAGAGGAAGCAGGCTTCCAGGTAGGGTTATCTATCCCAAAAATGAGAGAGAGAGAAGTTTCTATAGGAACTGTAGTAACATTTGGTTTATAGAACACAATATAACTGGAGAAAAAGTTATGAATGTCTATGTGTGCATGCGTGTGAAGGTCAGAGATCAACCCTCCAGTGTCTTTCCTCGGGCACTCTCCATGTGGCTTAAGAGTTGTTTTTATTATTTTTATTTGTGTGTTTGTGTGAATATATGTCACATGTGTTCAGATGCCAGAAGAGGCCATTGGATCTTCCAGGGATTACAACTGCCATTATAGGAAGTTGTGAGGTCTCTGTTGTGGGTGCTGGGAACTGAACTCAGGTCCTGTGGAGGAGCAGCAGGCACTCTTAACCATAGAGCCACCTCTGCAGCTCCTACTCTGCTTTTTGAGACAATGTCTCTCACTAGTCTAAAGCTTGCTAATGAGGCTAGCCTGGCTAACCAGTAAGCCACAGACATCTGCTTATCTCTGCTTCCCTGGTAATGGGATTGCAAGCATGTGTTACCACGCCCAGTTTTATTATTTAGGTTCTGGGGATGGTGTTCAGGCCCACCTGAATGTTCACAGAACATTTTCCTGACTAAACTACCTTCCCAGCCTGGAGACTTACATTTATTTCTCTGTTTTTGTTTTTGTTTTTCTAAGTGCTGGGAATCAAACCCAGAGCCTTGAACATTTAGGCAGGTCCTCTTAACACTAAGCTACATGCCCAACCCTTCAAAGGGACATTCAGGATACATAGGAGTGGTCATCCTAAAGCAAGGGGAGAGCTTGTCAATTAAAATACCTGGGATTATCAGTGCATGGAGGCTGAGAGGACACACCAGCATCGGCCTTAGCTGGAGACTCCAATGAGGAGAATGGCTCTGCGAGGCTCTGTCTGTTGGTGAAGGGTGAACTCTTTGGAGAAGAAGCCAGTTACACTGGATTGATAATTCCCCAGGCCCCACTCCCTAAGTCAGCTCACTCATTTATGAATAAGAAGATTACTCACTGCCTCTGTGAATGAACAGCTTCTCTACCACCCTAAGGCCTTGGCATCTTCCTTCAATGCTTCTGTGTTTCCCTCTTGCTCCCTCAGTGGCCACGGTGGCTGGGGCAGAAGGGCTTTCTCTCCCTCACTGTCTTCAATTAACAGTTCTAAGTCCTCAGCCCTCCCTGGGCTTTCTCTCTGGCTTCTCAGAAGGGGAGTCCCTTGATTAGGGGTCTGGCAGCAGGGCGCTCTCACAGGCTGCCCTGCTGTCACAGGCTTGGCAGACCGCATTTGGGCTGTTAAGTTTTGCTCTGGAGACGGATCTCTTTCTACGGCTTGCTCTTTTTCCTCTTAAAATAAATGCGGTCTTCTGACTTTCCAGCCATTAGTGGTGGCTGATTAATTTTCAAAGTGAGTTCAGTTTTAAGCCACTTCTACAAATAGACACTTGATTGAGTTGAAGAGTCAAGAAGGGATTGTTATTTAATTGTATTTGATTCGGAGACAATCAGTGGCTTCAGAGACTCACCTCACAGTGTGCTCTGATTAATTATGAGTGATATTCCTTCCGTGTGTTGACAGAGCACTTCAGATTTTTTCCCCCATGTTCTTCTGCACATGGGTAGAAATAATCCCTCCCCGTGACCTGAGAGCTAGATAAATTAAAAAGTATTGTGACCACTTGATGAGAGGGGAGAGAGAAAGCTCTTCCCAGAAATGGGATCGGTACACCACCAAAACCTGTCTCTCCGACAGTGACTTGATTGTACTTCCTGTTTCCAGTGTGTCATACCACCAAATCAAGAGGTATGTGTAGGGGAGGGGGAAAGGCCCTGAGTTCAGAGAACTAGCAATCTGGGTTCTAGTCCTACCTTTACCTTTTGGAATAGAAGCCTCAGTTTCCACGTATGTAAAATGAGGAGGGAATAGTTCCTTGCTCATAGTAACTGTTTAAGAGGAAAAATGACTCAGCCTTAGGATAGAGCAGAGTCAGCCACATATACAGTAGGGCCTCACGATCATGAGCTACCTGCCCTTTCTGCCATAGGGCTGAATGTCAAATGCTATAGCAGATTTATTTTCTCCACTTCAAACACTTCAAGCCTATGGCCTTTGTTTTACTTGGGAAATGGATAATTGAGCTGGGGGGGGGGTGAGAGGGTGAGGGAACGGAGGTAGTGGGGGCTGTTTACAGCCAGCATTTTAAAATTGGAGTTTTACCAAAAAAGTTTCACAAACTTCTTGGAAATGAGATGTCTAGCAATGTGAGGTCCACATTCCAGTGTGGCAACTATTGGCTGAAACTCTATGGCCACTTCCCCTTTATACAGGGCACACCCTGGCAGGTCACCTCAGGCTCCACTACTCCTTAACATGCCCCCTTCCAGCTCACCTCTACTCACTGCTCTTACAGCTTGCCTCAGACACCATTCCCTAGCAATATGTCGGCAGTAGTTAGCAGAGACAGGGACTCGGTTAGAAAAACTTATAGTACCAGCTGAACAATATTGCAAAAGGCCCCCGCTGGCCCCGCAGGTTCTCATCCCAACCACAGGGTTTCACTGCCTGCTCCTCACCACATGAGGCTGCACCGGCAAGTCTGTACCAAGGGGAGAAATAGTTAGCTCATTTTATGACCAGAAAGCTTTAACTGGAATCAAACTGGAATAAACGGCGTAAGAACAAGAGTGATGGAGACTGTCCTAGAGAGACAGCTTTTACTTTTTGTGAGAAGACCCCCATTCGTGCTTATCCACACAACTGTTGCTACTATGTAATTCTCAACTGCCCTTAAAATATACTCTCTTTCTCAGTAATCAAATTGGTTTATGTCATAAAATGCCCTAGCTCCTATGTGGAGATATAGTAGTGTATTATTGGGAAATTAAAGACTCTTGTTCTCTCTTAATCGTAAGATGAGTTTATTAAAGGGGCAGTGTGCTTCGGAGTTTGAACCCTGGTGTTTCAGAAATGCTATATAACTTGGTAAGGATTATGTCATTTCTCAGCTTCCCTTGGCAGTGGCTCTTATTATTTACAATATTTACTTCAGGGAAATCTTGGCCTGTGTCATATTTATCTTGCTGAAAAATGGGCCTGTAAATGCGTCTCACCTTTTGAACAAAGCCAAGTGCCGTGGTACTAATCTGGCTCATGAAGTGTGTAATTTAGCTCCTTCTCACAGGCGCAACATTTGTCTCCTGCTTTTATTAAACTACCATAAAATAATTTTTCTTGCTCATTATGGAAATATGTATCACAGAGGCTGGGGCACACAGTCCTGGAGGACCCGAAGTCTGATGGAGTTACAGAGATACTCTACTCTGTTCTTCTTGTTCCCCCACCCAAACTGAGAAAACCAGAAGGCTGCAGGGAAAACTGGTTAACTTCCCTAGTTAGTGGGTAGTGTGAAATATGGTATAGAAGATGGAGCGAAATAAAGTAGTCCTTTTTTATGAAATTATTTCCACAAAATACATGTGTTCACTAACAGGATATATATATATATATATATATATATATATATATATATATATATATATATGTGTGTGTGTGTGTGTGTGTGTGTGTGTGTGTGTGTGTGTGTGTGTATACATATATACATGTGTGTATGTATATATGCATATATATGTGTGTATATATCATAAATATCATATGCATCATATACATATACATCATATATATCCTGACTTATTTTTCATTTGACTCTGGTATATTTTCCATCTCTTTGAGGTTAACTGCATAGTGAGCTTATTCAGGGGACACAGCTTCACCGTTGAGCACAAGGAAGAGAACCACGGGCAGAAAGAACTGAAGGGAGAACCAGCAAGTGTATAGGCTTCCCCAACCCCAGAGATTTCTTCTTTGCCTGTTGGGTGTTGCCTAATGTACACACTGACGCTCCCCAATCTGTAACAGATCCTTGCTTACAAAGCAGTGCTGCCTGCCTCCCATGCCAGCAACACAGAAAGAACGCAGACAGACTCCAGGTGAACTGGGTGGTAGACCTTAGAAACCACTCGTGCACAGGAAACAAAACAACAACAAAAACCAGATCCTTTTCCAAACAACAAGTTGCCACAAACAAAAACAAAGAAAACCTGCAAATTCTGCTGATGAGATGCTCTCATCTACACAAGCCCCTCAGCGTTCACTGCACCTCAGAGAGGGAAGAGGGGAAAGGATGTGTTGAGACACAATGGGTCCTTCCTGCGTGGGTAGCAGAAGCTCCTAGAACCAGAGTTTATACTGCAGAGTGTTTCTATCTGGCTACAGTCTGTTCAACACTAGGCTGAGGTCTATCTTGAGAGGTTCCTAAAGTACTGTGAGAACTTCACAGAAATAGTGAGACACAGCACCTGACCTCACTGCCCTGAGAGCAGGGCAACAAGCTATAGACCTATGATGTTAACTTGAAACAGAAGCCAGGTCCACTTTTCTGCCACACATTGTAGACCCTCCTTAGACTAGGAGGGTCATTTATTAAGGAAAGATCAATGACTATGCGCTGAGCTCGCCTAGGACTAGGCTTGAGTTAGTCACTTCTAAACCCAAAGAGGTCCTAAGGAAACTAATATACTTGGTCACCCTAAAAATAAGGTGCTAGACACAGGGTTGTGGGGTAAAATAGTGACATGACCAACTTCCTGCCTTCGCCCAGCAGTCAGTGAAATATAGAGCCAGACAGAGAGAATGAGTAAAGTGGCGGATATAACAGTCAGTGCTGTTGTAGGATGTGTGTACAGTATATAATGTATATATGTAACTTTCATAAAGAATCAGAGACGTATTCTTTTACAGCAACGGCTCTCAACCTGTGAGTTGTGACCCCTTTGGGGTCAAATGAGCCTTTCACAGGAGTCACCTAAGACCATTGGAAATATCAGATATTTACATTATAACTCATAGCTGTAGCAAATTACGGTTATGAAGTAGCAACAAACATAATTTTATGGTTGGAGGTCACCACAACATGAGTAACTGTATTGAAGGGTCACAGCATTAGGAAGGTTGAAAACCACCATGTAAGAATAGCATTTCTACTAATGCCAATAGTACAAACGCTGAAAGGTGTAACCAACTGAGGCCAGTGTATTGGTTCCTGGAACTGGCTGTCTCTCCTTTGCTCTCCATGCATTTGCATGCAGCAGATTCTAGAAATCACTTCAGTGGAAGCTGTTCCCAGTACCAATACCATGAGTGAAGTACTTGAGAGATGAGCGGCCATGTCGCCTCTTCAAAGTTCTAACTAATGGTTAAAGGTCAAAGGGGATACAAAAAAGTTAACAACATGAGATATTAGTCTTCCCCCGAGCATTAGGCCAACATTTTGATCAGGTAAAAGTTAAGGAGCTAGAGTTTTTCAACTGATGTGCAAGGCAGAGAGAGATCCTGTAGGATACTGACTGTGGAAAGCTGTGCCTCCTCCCATTGACCCACCCTTACTTCTAAGATTCATCAGCTTTGACTGTTTACCGGACTACTGAGATGGTGGTATACACATGTGCGCATGCGCGCACACACACACAGATACACATATACATATATACATATGCACACATAAGCACACAAACACAAAAACTTATACACACATCCATAACCAGATACACAGACATATACACACATACACACATACATGCATACATACATATACAAGCCTGCATATACATATATGCATGTATATGCAGCTATATACAGATATATACATGTATATACATATTAATACATGTATACATAAATACATGAAATACCTCTGTGTATTAACAAAATATCTTTGACTACTTTGTCCACACTTAAGGTTGTCTTTATTCACAAAAGATACCTCAAAGATATGTTATCTCAACAAGATATGTTGGCTCCTCAGCATCAATATGATGGTGTAATATTTTCTAAAATATATATATATATGCTTTGAGAAAACCCTCATCTCTTTCCCTCTGTGTTTTGTCAAGTGCCCGGGAAGGCCAGGCTCCAGCTAAACCCTATTGAGAAGCCCACCTTTTGCCCAGCTTTGCAAAAGTCCTTTCACATTAAGGACTCTGGGTTCCAGAGTTGGAAAGGACTTCCCCAGAAAGGCCTGATGCCTTCTGCCCACAAGCATAACATCACTACTTTAGCTTCGAGGCTTCACTTTAGGTATGGCTAAGAGGCCACAAGAAATGCAGATTTAGAAGCAAGCAATGCATAGGGACCTGCAAACACCGGTTATGTCAGTGGGTGCTCTGGAGGGGACTGAGCTGAGCCAGAGCTGAGAGGAGGTGTGTGATTGCTCTCCGGAAACCTCCCTGATTGGCAGCCAGTGTACACTGAGAATCAGAACTGGTTGGCTCTTCGGAACTACGCAGCAGGCAGCCTACCTCCCCTAAATCAAGGCGTCTCCGTTCATTTGTCAGACTGTGCTTTGTGGAGCATCAATGCCAGTTTGTTCAGACTGACTGGCTCTCTCCACAGTGCCCCTCCTGCCATCTGTATTATTTAAAGGAGACTTATGGTTAGGTGTCTCCTGTTGTGAAACACGATCTGTGACACCCCCCACCCCCCCAGGCTGGGAAGCCAGCAGGGAAAAGCATTAATATCATGGCACAGGGGAAAATGAAGCTCAGGAAACAGCCCAAAGAACAAGATGTGAAATGTGCACAAGTGCTACAAACAGCAGGGAAGTGTGAACTCCTTCTCCTGTGGAGCCTGGACTCATACTCAGTTAGGGTGGTGGTGATGATGAGGGGTGTGTGTGAGTGTGTATGTGTGTGTGTTTGTGTGTGTTTCCAATTTTGATAGAAGTTTTATTTTAACTTGTTTTAGAAAAGATAAACAAATGCCAAACACCATGGTTTTACAAATAAAAATAATAGCCCACCTAACTGCAGTACAAGAACCCGGTCTGAATAGTGAAGGTGGGCTGATAATTGGAAGTTATGCACATTAAATGAAAGGTAATCAATACTCTCGCTCCAGGCTACAAACTGACCATGCTCGGGTGGGGAGGAACTCGGCCTTCTTCTGACATGGCGCTCTTTAGAACAAGTAGCACTGGCAACAAGAATTTGTTTTGATTTTGACTGTTTAAATAGTTTTTTTTTTTTTAACCATTACTTGTTTTATATTCTGTGTGTGTGGGTGTGTGTGGGTGTGTGTTTATGTATATGCCTGTGTACGTGCACATACATGCGTGCTACAGTATACATGTGTTTAAGGCATAGGACAACTTGCTTGTGGGAATCAATTCTCTCCTTCCACCGTATGGATGTCAGGGATCAAACTCAGATCACTAGCCTTCGCAGCACGTACCTTTACCCACTGAGCCACATTGTGACCGTCTCACAACAAAAGCTTTTAAAATTACAGATTAAGTCAGGGACAGGAGCCATATTAGAAGATCTAGGGTCAGGCTCGCAGTATAATTAGACACCCTCTCCAGTTTTCCCAGTTGTGTGCATACGTCTGAAGCAGAGGCAGCGGCATCTTAACGGAGCTCTGAAGCAAGCCTGGCATTTCATCACTGACTTTATCCCTACCCTCTTCCACCTCCACCCAGACCCCACCCAGGTCCTCGGTTTCCTAATATATAAGCTGGGCACTGATAGTCACTGTTCCTCTCAGCAACAAGCCAGCCTCACAAAGCAAGGCTTCATGGTGGTGAAGACTACAGAGAGTTAAAAATATCCATCAAGTGTTTCTCTGCTTCTCACAAAAGCATGATCTCTGGGAAAGATTTCTATTAGAAAGGGGTATGAGTAATTTTCTTAGTAGTACTTAGGAATTCATGGAGATGAGCCAGAGAAGGATCTGCTTTGGAGGGTGGGGCACCTTTAAAATCTAATGTGCCCTTCAAAGGAAGCTGTGAGATTCCATGGCTTCAATGAAAGACATCCTATACCACAGAAACCATGCTCCATCTCTATAGCAAAGATGACTTTTAAACCATGTATTTATTTAGATGTCACTTGCTTTATTCGGGTTTTTAAAAAAGTGAGTGTGTGCGTGTGCACACACACACACACACACACACACACACATGTATATACAAGTAAGTATGGAAGGGTCGGGGCTGCTTGCACCCGTTCATGAGCAGGGAGACCAGAGGAAAGCACCAGGTGACTCTCTATGGCTCTCCACCTTATTCACTTGATACAGAGTCTCTCACAGAATCTGGAGGTAGCCTGTCATTTAGCAAGACAGCAGTCTCCTGTTCCTGTCCCTCACAGCACTGGAGTTACGGGAGTGTGCTTGACCACAACCATTTTTTTCTGTGAGTGTCTGGATTTGAATTCAGATCTTCATGATTGTGCAGCAAGCATTTTTACCCACTGAGCCACCCAACCCTATTCAATGAAAATGTAATTGATGTATGTCCTAAAAGGAATCTCAGAACTTCTTGATCCCCACCCCTACACTCCCAGTCTTTAAGTATTCCTCAGAACAAATGGCCTTTTTGAGTTCTCAAAGACTTGGAAATTGAGACCCAGTCTAGATACACACCACAGTAGTTGAGAAGCCCAGACTAGAATGTCCCAAAACAAGAATTAGCCAAGCCTGTGGCAAAAATTCCAAGGCTAATTGTGAAGTCTAATTTGTGACCCCAAACAGAAACCCAGATGCCTTCAAGTCATTTACAGACTTCTACCTAGTGCCTGCAGACCTAGACACATACTCAAAAGGAAAACAAGTTCCCTTTACCTAAAAGTAGCACCTATTTGGCCAGCAGTAGGGGAGAAATTATGCTTCTCCCATGTATGGTTGGCTCCTTTGAATCATCTGTGGTACAGAGTACAGCTTAAAGCTGCTGTTACTCCTACAAAACCATCCTCTGGAAGAGCCCCAGGTACACATTCTTTGTCCTTAAGCCACTGACCACCAAAACAAAGTGTAACCTCAACTCCATGCAAAGTGCTTGCGCTTTCCTTATTCTCAATATTGAGTGCTTGCTCATTTATCATTGTGTGTTTTGTGCCTTGCTCAGTATAACTACCAAAAGCTGTCAGCTCTCAGGGGTGGAAGAGATAACCATTTAATGTGCCTAGAAACAATGTAGCCGTCCACTGGCTAAAAAGAGAAGGGTTGTAAAACGTGTCTGAAGCGGGTAGAAGCTTTTTTTCTAATTGTCTATAATCCCCAAAGGAGAGAAATAACAGGGGAGAAGTACTCTCGTCCCTGCTGCATGTCTTTAAAACTAAGTGACGGTTCATGATCGCCTCAACCTTCGGATGCAAGGTGTTGTTCCCCAGGACAGAAGGTCATGATATTCTCCCTTAAAAAGCCTCACTCCAACTGCACTACAGGTGATGTGTCTGGGATAGACAAGCACATTACCCTCCTGAGGTCACAGAGTACCTCAGCACCGGTTGCCCTCATGCTACATGGTTACTGTGATATGAATGAAACTAACATCTCATCAGGACATGTGGACATCACTCTCAGTGTTACTCCAATATAGCAGGAAGTGACTGCAGAAATATCAGCTCCTCGGTTTAGTTCTTTGCACATGCTTCCACAGGGAGAAACCCGGTATCCTTTCAAGGCCCCGGGGTTCATTTCATGAGTGGGAAAGTAAAACCAGGTTCACCTCCAGTGTCTACACAATGATGACGAGAGCTCACAGAATAATCTAGATATTTGGGAAAGTACCAGCCGTGGGCTCAGGCTTCATCTAACCAGTCTCGTCAATGGGGAAGTATGCCTTCCGCATCCTCATGGAACCAATGCACAGACATTTCTGCTGGAACAGCCAATTTCTAACAGTCATTGTCTTTTTTTCTCTCCTTCTGTTTTTTTTGTTTTGTTTTGTTTTGTTTTGTTTTGTTTTCTGTAGAGCTAGGGATTGAACCCAAGGCATCCCACATGCTAAGGGAATTTCTATCGGCAACCACTGTTACCGTCAGTAGATCTAGAGACTCGGCTGACTAGACTTCAGAGTCCACAGTGCAGTGGATGCTTGTGATCCCTGCAACCCAAAGCTTTACCAATTTAAAATTTCATGAGAAGCAGAGGTTTATTCCCAACTGCTTCCTAATTTTCTTTCCTTGCAAATCTCTCTCTTAGAGACTGGATCTGGTAGGGCACTTGCCACACAGCTCATGACACCATGCACATGTGGAAGTCAGAGGACAATTGGACAATTGGTGGGAATCTCCTTATACTATATGGGTTCCAGGGATTAAACTCTGGTCCTTAAGCTTTGTAGCAAGCCCCTTTACCCACTGAGCCATCTTGCCGTCTCACGGTGGCCACTTTTGTATTTCTGCCATCTCTTTTGGTCCACATTCTGACATAAGCACCATCCATTGGTAGGGAACCTCCCTCTGCTGAGGAATTTGTCAGCAGAAATGCTGCACATGAGGTTATAATATTCAGAATATCTGTACAATACAGCTCCTTAAGCAATTATCCTGTACCACTGGGTCGTATTAGGCAACTTAATATTCCCCATAACGAAAGTGGAGTTATGGGATTTTTTTTTTTTTAGTGCATACGTTGTTAAGTTTTACTTTAATCATCTGTGCTGTTCTTTTATATTATTTTACTATTACATGTCAGAGTAATCAGTGACAATTAAATTTTTTAAAACTCGCATTGAAAATTAACTCTCATCAGAAATAGGATTAAGACCGAGGCTTTCATGGTTCTAAAGCTGAACTAAGTGGAGGGAAAGATGTTACACAGGGGGGAAATTTCCCTTGACTTAATACACGCCAGTGGGCTTGAATGATTTCTGAGAATTTTCCATCGATGTTTTCTAAAACAGCCTTTGGTGGTCTGTCTGCTCAGCTTTGTTCCTAGTCAATCCTAGCCGAAACGGCTGTACCCCAACAAGGTACTGTGTGCTCCTGTTGCGATTTGGGGAGAGGCTGGGTAAACAACTGGACTGTTAAGGCAGGCTCCGTGCACTCCTG
This sequence comes from Mastomys coucha, assembly GCF_008632895.1. NCBI lineage: Eukaryota > Metazoa > Chordata > Mammalia > Rodentia > Muridae > Mastomys > Mastomys coucha. Next base: position 39,969,448 of record NW_022196911.1, on the reverse strand, counting down.
ATTTACGTAGGAAGGAGCAGCGGGAAGGGCCCCCAGTCCAGGTTTGGCAAGGTAGCAAGCGAGCCCTCTGTCTGCCTCTGGGATACCTACCAAGGACACAGTGCCTATTCAGAATCTGGAGTTCACAGAGGCTTTTCAATCAATAACATATGGCCACGAGAGTGAGAGTGTTGTACAAACAGACTGAAATAAACACACTCAGCAAATCAAATATCTGTATGTAAGACAACAAAGCTTTTGAGTTGGAACTGCAGAAAATGAAAACCCAAGTCTACTTGAAACTGGGGGGAAATGAGCAAGCCCTTATGTGATGTGAGTTTGGGGAGATGAATGAGCTGGCACATGTGTTCTTCAGATCATTAAGACCCATATCAGTAATTTCTAAGGACTGGCCACAAAACTCACCAGAAACAACTTGAGGCAACTAAGGTTTGCACCCTTCTTTCCCTGAAAGGGCTCATGTTGATGACTCTGGACCAGATCAGGGCTTTAAATAACCAGTGGCTCAATCACACCAGCCTGTTAGCCATTCATCTCAGAAGCTGGTTTTTTTTTTTTTTTCTTCCCTCTCAGATTCATGATCTCAGATTAGGTAGGTGGTGGGGGCGGCTCTAAATATACCTTCCTGTTACCGGAGATCTGGATCAGGGAAGGTGCTTATTAATATCATGGAGTGTATGATTTTTAATGATCTCTGAAAACAGCCCGTATGGGTGTGAATAATGGCACTGTCTCATCGCATGCGTGGTCTGTGCTTTTGTCTCAGACAGGTTCATTTTTCACTGGAGGGGAAAGGTTCATGCCGCACGAGGGGGGTAACCAGTTGATGTTACAAGACTGACTATTAGGCCCCTCGCTGTTCCATGTGTCACAGGGAAGGACTCCAGCCGGCAACCTTAATGCCTACTTCAGCATCTTGAAGAAATTAATGAACACAGCTTCTATGGCAAAACATTTCAATCAACCCTTACCAGCTGTGCCTACATTTAAGAAAAAGAAAGAGGGTGTGTGTGAAAATGCCCAGGTTTATCAAAAAAAGTTTCTTCGAAAGATCAACCAGAGTGTTGGCCGTGTGTGGGGCCGTGGGAGGTGGGGAACAGAAAAACAGAGGAAAGAAAGGGAGAAAGGTGCCAGTAGCCAGCGCCAAAGGATGTGCTCTGGCCCCTGAGTTTGTTGAACAAATTAAGCACGTTCTGGTTTTTCACCTGCTGAAGTAGCAATAGTGCATATGGCCTAGAAGTTAAAAATAAGGAAATATGCATACATTACCATACTTAATGGACGACCCTCTCCATTTAATATGCAAATTTCCTGAAATATTACTGAATGCCGTCTGTTCTAAATGAATAAATTTGAATTGCAATTAGAATAATCCTTTATAATTAATGAAAACTGTCAATTTTAGTTCATAAGTAATTTGATTAACAGGATGATGGGACACTTATCAAGTTCACTGGACTGCTAAGCTACGGGAAAGCTGACTGAAAACGGGGCGGGCCAGGCACTCGGGCTGCACCCGAGTATTATCCTAAATTATTGATAACACAAGCTAATGAACTTCAGAAAGTGAACTCTGGGGGCCTCATTTGAAGGGACAGCCCGGGAGGGCGATGGGCAGCCTCATATTGAGGCTCTTTCTGAATGCAGCTTTACTGGTATTTTTGGCTCACGGGAAAATAAATGTTTGGAAATGCCAGGGTGAAGGAAAACATTGGCCCCAAACACAAATTTACCATTTCCAGCTGTTGCTGGAACAAAAGGAAACAATAGTCAGAGGATGGATGTAAGGAGAGACAATGTGAAAACATGTGGGAGAAGTCTCTGGTAACATCTCACAGGAGGGAAACACGGCCACAGCAGTGGGGCCTGCTCCTCTTCTCTTTGTTTCTTCATTCAGATCCAACAGGAATAAAACCTTTTAACTGGCATTAATTGGACACTTACATGAAGCTGTGTAGATTGGGTAAAGATTCCTTTGAGACACACACACAGAATTCTTAGTTAGGGCACAAACAGTGAGGCAGTCCTGTGGCCCTTAGAGAAACAGATACCACAGTATTATATTCTCCTTCAGGAAGGTAAGGAAGTTGAGCAAAAGGGTGACATTACAAGAGAATTCCTCTGTTCTTTTTCATTGCTGCTCATTCTCGTGAAGACAGTTAAGTAGAAATGACAAGTTTTAGAATGTTTATAAAGCCATCTTGGGCTCTTTTGTTTTGAAGATACTGATCACAAATCTCACTGCAGCCAGACACGGTGTGTAAGGATGGAGTCTATATTCAAGGCGTTCACGGTTCCCTGACGGGTAAGAAAGTCTATTAGGACCATTTATGTGGAAGCGTATAGGAGCCAGGGTCTGGCTGCACCAATCAGTCTCGAAAGGACCTTGTCTTTGTGTGGATTTACACTGCTGTAAACGAGGCTCCAAACTTACCAGAGTAGAGTCAAGTCCTGTTCTCCCTTCTCTGAACCACACTCAGAAGTCCTTGAATGCCAAATACAGACATACCATGTCTAACAATCTCTCCCTCCTGAAGCCTTGGAAATCATGTGCCCAAAAGGTTATCCATCACAGATATCTCAAGAGGAGGTAGTTGTTTCTACTGAATAGTATAGATCCTAATTATGTGACCTCACAGAAGTACACAATGGCACCTACAGGGAAATGTCAGTTTCAGCAATCTCAATTCTCAGTACTGCCAATCAATACATCTTGGTTTATCCAATTCAGTAGAACTAAACAAACAAACAAAATCCCATCACATAATAAAGGTGGTAAAGATAATTTTTAGAAGGACCTATAATTTAATTTAGAAAAATCCATGTACAGACACTATGCAAAGTTATTTAAGCCATTAACTACCTAAGGAAATCTTAGAAATATGTATATACTATCTGATAGAAATGTTAACCAAAGCCTAATAATATTGTGTCCAGAGTACAAGGAATCATCAGAGTGGCAGAGTGGGGATTTGAACCCATGTCTTTCTGTTCCTGGATCCTAAGCCATACACTGAATTTGTACTCTAGGCTAGTTTCCATTTTTTTCAGTCTCTCCTCAGAGCTAGCCATGTTTAATGATGCTATAGTTTCCCCACATTTCAATTACATTTTTATTTTCTTGCTCTGGACCACCATGACTGTGAGGTTGTCCTGCATTTTCCAAGCCAGCTCAGCACATACACACTCAGAGCCACTACCCCCACCCCCACGCATGAAGCAAGCAGGTCATAAACACTGCCATTCATTCTGCCATGTGTGCCGCAAGCCATCCTTTAGCCTCATCTGCCTCCCACCATGTGTCCCTTTGGAACTCGGTTTTCAAAACATAACAAGCACAAGGTTAGGCTCTTCTCTTGGTCTCTACATGAGCATCCTGTACTGCCACTGTCCTAGCTAGCCAACTCCAGCCCTGGGAGATGGGTAATAAAAGCTGTTAGCTCTTTGACACTCAATAAAAGAAACAAACAAGAGACCAATGATGTTCTTGGTTATTAAGCTGCCTATTAGACCCAAATAAAATTAAGCAGCTGGTGGCCCTATGTCTCCACAAAATTAATATTAAGAACTCTCTTTGAGCCATTTAGATCCTTTGTATATATACTCCAAGCCTCAAGCTCTCTCATCCTTCCCAGCAACGCAAGCTTTTATTTTCTTTCTCTACCCCTTCCATATGTGCAAAACACCCAGAGGATACTTCTCTTCTTCCCTAGAATCTATCCTCATCCACAAATCCCTCTGGTTATACCAAGAGAGACCTACCTGTACACCATCCTCACTGAACACTGGATCAGAGAGAGTTTCCAAAGAGCATGGGGCTCCTGCTCCCAAGGGTTATAGATACACCATTTTTAAGTTCACTTTTGAGGGTGTATACACATTAATTCCCTGTGTATTAGTTCAAAAACAAACTTATGATTTCAAGGACAGCATTTCAGAGCTCACATTCTATGTACATATTTAAGAAAACAGTGGCAAATAGATTTTTTTTCAATTATAGGGGCAATAAATCATATGCTAGAGATAGTTTTCAGTCAGTAAGAGTCCCAAAAATAGTCTATAAATGTTAGGATATCCCAGGGGGGGAAATGGATATAGCTTTATGGGATTCCTAAAGCTTGGAGGTTTGAATTAATGAAGGTTCCTAAGGCCATGTGGTAAGGCTGAAGCTAGATTCCCCATCATCTGGTGGGATGCTCTTTGTCCTACCCAAGACCCAAAACTTCAGCTTGGTTCTCTGGTCCACTTGGCAAAGAAATAGAGGCATAAGCTCTGAAAACACTGTATAGAACGCAGTACAGGAAGGGCCATAGAGCAGACATGGAGAGAAGAGGAAAAGGGTACATGTCACCCTGGTTTCTTCTTCCACAGCCAGAGAAGCTCCACATGAGGTGGGTGGGGCTTCTCCAGTTGAATTCATCTAAAGTTTTGCATGAGATTCCGCTGTAATGATAAAAGTTCTTCAAACTACCAGGAGTTTCTACTTTTGGTCTTCTGTGGCCATTCAATCTTTCTCACAGAAAAAAAAGTGTGTGCTCCCTTGGCCTGGTCCAGTTTCTCCCCAACCATGACTCAAAGACCATGACAATAAATTGCTCTGGGCTTAGGGAGGATAATGAAGATTCTTTAGGCCCCCTTTCTTGGAATTCAAATTGAAAGTGAGCTTCTACATAAGAAAACAAAAAACAAAAAAAAAAAAAACCTGCCTCTGATAAGCTTCATCTGGCCTTTCAGCAAACACGTTCCTCACCCATGGAGCCAACTCAGCCAACAACTGGCTTAGAATTCTTTGTAAGTGGCTATTAACATTCTCATCTGGTAAAAGAACAGAATTTTCTTTCCTGGTAATTCTGCTCTGGATCCAGGCTCCATCTGTTTACCACTTGTTGGGCCTGCAAAGATGTACAGACACTCTCCGAGACTGACATGGGTGGTCACCTCCCAAAGAGTAAGAACTAAGCCCGCTTTCATTAGCTGCTGGCATTTATAAAGATCTCATAATGAAATTAGGGGTAAATTTTTTAAACAGCATTTTGGAATAATAGCAACTTTGTGGAGGAGGGGAGGAACACTCAAGTGACTTGGGTAACATGTGGTCTAAGTAGCCAGAGGGATAAACCCTGCAGTGGGTTATCTCAGAGGCAAGATCACTTGAATGTGAGAGGCTGTCTGTCACGAAGAGCCATAGCTTCAACTTTAACATGGGGTGTGACCAAACAAAATGCTAGAAAAGAGAGAAACACAAAGACCTCGAAGGGGGCACACATCTTCCCACAACCTTGAAGTCATACATATTTAGGGGTGTTGCATTCCAGACATGATACATTTCCCCCCTCCAAGCCCCCAGAATCAAACAAGAGCAAGAGTTAACTAGCTTGGGAAGACTTGAAGTGGAACATGTCTTCTCTTACCCATAGGCTTCTGAGCAGCATTTATGGGAATAAAGGTTAGGAGTTTCCTGGAAGCAAGGACTCACTCATTTAGCAAACAGTGTTCATTCTCATGTGTGCATGGCCTCTCCTTTAGTCTCTGCAAAGCCATGGCAAGCAGTGCTAGCCTGTTTGCACATGGAAGGTGCACCATGGATGGAGGGTAAATAATCCCCAACTGAAGAATGATCTCAATACACGACTCCGCTCTGGGGATGTAGTGCAGTTAGTGAGAGTTTGCCTAGTGTGCACAAAGCTCTGGATTCAATCCTAAACACTCTGTGAACCTGGCGTGGTTAAACAGGCCATAATCACAACAATAGAGGCAGAGACAGGAAGAGGAGAACTAGATCATTCCAGGAGACATGGAGACCTTGGAAGCAAAGAACAGAAATTTCAAAAAATGTGGAAGCAAAGAATAGAAATTTCAAAAAATGAAGTCCTTTAAAATGTTCTCTAAATTCCCCACAATGCAAATAATACTTCTTGTGATGTACAACATGTAACATATTACATACATAATACTTGTGTGTGTGTGTGTGTATACAGTGTCATTTGATCTTGTTAATATTATTCTTAAGTCACAGATAAAAACACTGAGGTGGAGAAGAGTTAACTAAAACCTTCAAGTTTACACAGCAACTAAGTAACCAGTGTGGTAAGGAACCCCATCTGCCTGAAGCCCTGGGCTCTGTGTCCTGTGTCCAATGCCCTGGGCCCTGTGCATCCTACCATATTCTTCCTTTCACACCTGGGCACAGACACTTCTTTTGAGAAAAGCCATTCCTTTCAACTAGGGAGGAACGTAAACCACGGTCCTAACTTTGTGCTCTAAAGAGGCTAAGAGCCTGTCACTCACAGAACACCATCTTTCAACATCAACATTTTATACCATCGTCACAAGTTGGGTCTTGACAGTTAATGTCCACTAAGAATGCAATGACATGAAAGTCAAGTACAGCATGCCCAGCCTTTCCTAACACCTGGGGCCACAGTAGGTCAGTTACACTTAATAGCCACACTTGCCCCTTTGCCTCTCACTGCAGGTCTTGTCAGTGTGACTCTCTGAAACGCACGCAGAGGAAGCCAAGACTGAACCAGAGGGTGTACCACAGTTACCAAGGTCCTTCTGTGTTAATTTGCCTAAAACCGTGTGTGTTGTTAAAACAAATGTAGAAATTAGCCATATGGGAACATAGCTTGGATACATATCTTCATCTGTCACCCCATTTGGGGAGAAACAAAACTTACAGCAGATTTGCAGTGTGTAGTCTCAGAGATGGGAGAGGGGTGCCTAGAAACAAACTACCCCTGAACATGTGTTTATGCTTTGACCTCCCAATATGGCTAATAGTGATGCGTCTGTAAATAGATATTGGAAACTGGCTGCTTGACTGCAGAGGGAAGAGCCCCAGTAAAGATGATGGGCTTCATTCCACCTGTCTTAGCCCTTACTTCTTACCAGGGCAGCAAGAACAAATCCATACAGTTAGCCTAAGTAAAGGAAACCAAGCACCTTACTCTGATTTAAAATCTTGGGCCCAGTGCATGGACCACACCGTGCCTTAATAGCTTTCCAAACTCTCATTTGGCCTCAGTTACACAACCAGCTGACACCGAAAATAATTAATGCCCTTTAGGACTCGCATCTGCTCCCGTGGTTCCAAGTCGGTGTTTTTAATTGGGCTATTTTGGCATTTGGAGACAATGGCAAGGTGAAAGAACCTTTCTTTAATATTTTTTGAGGTCAGCAGATAGTCCTGCCAAAGGTCACCCTTCAGGTTCACAAATGAGTCATTTGTATCACCTAATGCAATCTGTGACTTGCAAATTGCACTGGGATGTGTTAGAGCACATTAATTAGTCCATGGGATGAATACAGAATCCATCATTACTAGCCGGGGCTTGTAGAGTTGTGCCAATACTTGTTTTGGTGGTTTGTGGTTGCTTTTTTTTTTTTTTTTAAACTTTCCATTCTACTTACAACCCTGGTTTTAGATCTTTGATTTTAGACCTCAGTTACTGGAGTTACGAAGGTCATATAGCAAAACAGGTAGTAAACAGTTTGGGGTGTCTGTCATCTGTACAGCTCACCATCCTAAGGTGGTTCCTTCTCCCTGTGTGTCTCATACCATTCCAAATCTGGGAGGCGAGAGGTGGGCATAGGGTGGGGTGGGGTGAAGAGAGACTGTTCCCAACACCAGTGCTGCTCTCAGAGCTGTGCTGGGCCCTCTCAGCGGCTTGGCAGCCCCTGCCTATAATGAAGGCATTATTAATTTCAGTTTCAGGGAATAGAAAACTGGGATGTGGACACTGTGTGGCTATACCATCTGTGCAGTTGACATATATTGATTCATACCTTCTCCCCATCTGTCCTTGACATTCTGTTGCAACCTCAGTCATAATCTTCTCTTTCCTGGAATTCCCCCCAAACGCAACGCTCCACCCAGTGTCTTCTCAGTGATTTGCTTTGGTAGCTATTGTGTACTTCTAAGAAAAACCTGATGGCAACTTGCCTGCATCTATCATCCCCCAGGTAATTCCCTTTGACCCAACAGAACAATAGCAGACCACATCAAAAGGGACTTAGGAAACAGTCACTCTTGCACTGGGCTCAGAGATAGTGTGGGATAGGGGTAGACATTTACCTCGAACCTTCCAGCTCTCCAAAACCTGTACATTACAAAGGAGAGGAGGACACGGGTGTCACTCCACTCGACATTCCAGCACATTTGTTTTCTGCAGAAAGGTATGGTAGCCAATTAAATTACAGGGAGCACATCTAGAGTCTCGGAACAGAATACTTAAAGTTACACAGCTCAGCCCCAGCGGGTGGGTATGTCACGATGGACATTCAGGACAAGCAAGTGTTGAGCTAATAGGATATCTGTGTGCACTTTACGTTGAATATACTTTTTTTTTTCCAGAGAGGAAAACAATCCGTTCCCATTATTATCACTTCAGAAGTGACAATACGGGAGCCAGATTTCACAGGGATTTAATTTCAAGGGCTATCATTTAGTCTCCTTTCTTTCTTCCTTTCTCTCTTTCTTTCTTCCTTTCTTTCTTTCCTTTTTTTTCCCCTACCTCCTCTCTGTCCAGGTGAAATTGGACACACAAATGACTGAATTCACAATAGACTTTTTGAGGATTCAAGTGGCCACTTGTATCTGCAAAGAAGTAAGTGGCTAATTGCAGCCCAAGAGAAAGGCTGAGCCTGCAATTAGCCAATTAGATGGTGTTAGGGAGGGCCACATGGGGAAAAGCTTCTAGTTGGGGGTGGGGCTCTTCATTAAGCCACAGCTAAACTGCTCAGAATTAGGGGGTACCTTTTTGCCCCTTAACTCCCAAACACTAAAATCCTCTAGGAGTCTGTAACAAAGGCTGCCCCTCCCTCCCTATAGGGGAAGCATTTAAAATTTTTTTTAACAGTGCCTAGAAATATTTATGCTCAAGACAAAAACAAATGTCCAACCTTATCTTAGCCATAAAATCTTTGTTTCCTCCTTTCTCCCCTTCTCATTAACTTACCAATTAAAACTTCTCTGCCATTTTCCAATGTTGAAAATAAAACCATCTCTCAGGATTTCCTGAGCTTCCTGCAGCTTCCAACTATTTTGTTAAGGAAAATGTCCCCAGCTTCAGAGGGTGGCTCTCACTGGGACCACTCAGGATTCAAAACAGAACCCTTACTTTTGACTAAGTTTTACAGTTCTGAAGTTTTACCATCTTGGAGGAGAATAAAAACGGGTGAGGAGCCGGGCAGTGGTGGCGCACGCCTTTAGTCCCAGCACTTGGGAGGCAGAGACAGGTGGATTTCTGAGTTTGAGGCCAGCCTGGTCTACAGAGTGAGTTCCAGGACAGCCAAGGCTACACAGAGAAACCCTGTCTCGGGGGAAAAAAAAAAAAAACGGGTGAGGATCCAAGCATGAGATGGGAGGAGAGCCACATCATGTCAAGGGGAAGTGACAGTATTAGGCTACCATACGTCAAGCCTAGATGAAAAAATAAATAAATAAAAATAAATGAAAACATTAAAAACTTAAAATTAAAACCAAAATAAGTCAATATGAAAAGGAATAAAAACAAACAAACAAACAAAAAAAAACCACTCAACAAGCAATGGACTAACCATACCTTTACTCCATGTGTCAAACTAGGGATGGGTCTAGTCCACTTTAATGTTCCTGCTATAGCCCAGACTCAATGACTCAGAATCAAAAACATTCACAGTTCAAGGACTAAATGTAGACCCGTCAATATGGCATTTCAAAAGCAATTGTCTATGAGTACAAAAGCCCAACATAGACCCTGCCTTCTCCTCTCAGCTGATGCACTGTTCTTAGATCATCCTGGAAACTTGTTTGCACTCTGTTATGCTGTTTTAATCCCTTGCTGCTGTAAGCCCTGGGGGGGG
>NW_022196911.1:39948889-39959592 GCF_008632895.1 Mastomys coucha | reverse complement strand
GGGGGGGGGGTCCTTCCCCACAGCCCAGATGTGTCACTGACAAAACACAGTCCTTGTGAGAATTACAAGACCAATCCATATGTTCCCGGAGATCTGTTTGTTTATCCCCCACCTTTTCCTTTACTTGGTACCCTATGGAGAGCAGGTAGCCCAGCCTGTCCTATAATCCTGTCAGTGATTCAGTCAGTGCTCCCTGTGATAGGTGGATGTTTGTGTACAAGAAGCTGATCGCTGAGAAACTGTTCTCATTCCATCTTCCCACTGTGGACACTCACAGCTTTCCCACCCAAAGGTGCGACAGAGGGCAAGGCCACTTCAGTGTGGTTGATCAAGCAACTTTAAAGCCACCCCATAACACCCTGCAGGAGCATGAAGCCTTGGGCACTACAGCGAGAAACTCTCCGTCACTTGTTTGACAAGGACATTGGGGTGCAGGGGGCGAAGTAAATGAAATGGCAGCTCATCCTTCCTTCTCAGGCTAACCTCTTCTCCCAAGCAGGATCTACTGCTTGTAGAAGGAAATCTAGCTTCTTCCCATGGCCTAACCCCTGCCTGCTGCTCTAAGACCATCTCACGTTTACTCTTGCCCATCCCAGCTTAGAATGTTTGTACATGCTGTTCCTGCTGCCAGAAGTGCCTCAGCACAGCTCCGAGCCTTCATGGTGCAGCTAAAGTAACTCCTGCCCTTGGCCATAAGCCAACTCCCTACTACAGAAATCTGCTTTATTTTACCCAGTAATACCCATCACTCTGTGTGTGTGTGTGTGTGTGTGTGTGTGTGTGTGTGTGTGTGTGCAGGTGTGTGCAGCCATGCATACATATGTGTGCCAGAGGAGGACGTCAGATGTCAAGGTTCCCTCTCTACCACTTTCTCCCATATTCCCTTGAGACTGGACCCCTCACTGAAACTGAAGCCAAGCTGGTAGCCAACGAACCTCCAGGGATCCCCGCGCCTCATCTCCCACTGGGCTACAGTCACAGGTGTGTAGGTACACACCTGAACTTTTAAGGTAGCTACTGGGGTTTTTAATTTAGGTCTTCATCTTTGCACAGTAAGCTCTCTTATCTGCTGTGCCATCTTCCCAAGACTCCCATGTCCTTGCATATTGTCCATTTCCTCCTTAGCATGCAAGAGCAATCAAGACAAGTCCCCCACATGTCTTGTTCACATCTCTATTGCCAAAAACATAGTAAGCAAAAATCAAATTAAATATATATATATATATATATATATATATATATATATATATATATATATATATATCTGGGTGGTGGTGGCACACGCCTTTAATCCCAGCACTTGGGAGGCAGAGGTAGGTGGATTTCTGAGTTCAAGGCTAGCCTGGTCTACAGAGTGAGTACCAGGACAGCCAAGGCTACACGGAGAAACCCTGTCTTGAAAAACCAAAAATACATGCTGACTGAATGGATCCTGAATAACTGGATAAACAGATGAATGAAAAAAATTAAATAATTTTATTTAACCATTTGTTCATTGCAATGCTGGGACTCCAACTCAAGATCTTGCACATCCTAGGCAAGTTCTCTCTGTACTACTGAACTACAATGCCAACCCCTAAGGCTATTTTTTTTTTTAAGATAGGGGGTTTTAATTTGGGATTCTTGAATCTTGGGCTTCAAAGAGTCTTTGAATTCTCTCCAATTACATATAAAAGTTTTTCTATGTACACTTTTCAGGTGAGGGGAGTTTTAGCTTTCTTAGGACTCGTAAAGCTTCCATGACTCCTGAAAGATAAGAGAGACTGTGGAAAAGCCTACTTAAAATAGTTCTTCAGATTTGGAGGACTATCCACGTCTAATTCCATGTCTAGCTACATTTCCTGGCTCCCTCTGTGACCCTGGGACTAATTCTAACAAGTTAGTATGCAGAGAGGCAAGAAGTACTTCTTCTAAGGAGAGAATCTTCCCTCCTCCTTCATCCACTGAGCTGTGAGGTGGAGGTGAAGATGGAGCCATAGCAGCCATGTATGATGGGAAAGTGGCCTTGGAAATAGAAGCCACGCCCAGTAGAGAAACAAAACAGGAGCCAGGGACCCAACATGGTGGAAAGCCCTAGGACCAGAACTAGGTGAAGAAGATAACAAATGTCTACCTCCTTCTTGCTTCTTTTACTTGGACAAACTGTGGCAGGAGAAGGAAAGAAATTAGCTGCAACCTGACCTGGTGCCCACTGTATGCAAGGTAAAAGGTCATAAGAGAGTTAATGTATTCATAGGTCAGGTTGTTCAAGGCTTGGTGGAGAAATGAGGAAAGGATGTAAATAATGCCCAAAGCCTTTCTATCAGCAAGGCTCACCCTTATAAGAAGGCAAAAATCACAAAAACTAGTAAGCCTCTGATACATGTTATCTATACTTCCCCCATTCAAATATATCTCTAATGGATGGATTGAATTCCCTCTCTAATAATTATAATAAAAATCTTTCCCACCATTACTTTTTCTTCAAAAGTATTAATGCTATGGCTGGATAGCTGGCTCAGCAATTCAGAATGCTTGCTTCTCTTCAAAAAGATCCTACTTTCGTTCCCAGCACCTGTGCCAGGGGCCTCACCATAGCCTGTGACTATAGTTCTGAAAGATCTGACGCCCTCTGCTGGCATCTATGAGCCCTTGCATATGTATGGCATATACACACAGAAAGATAAACACAGACACATTAAATATAAAAATATATCTCTAAAAAGTAATCCTAGCAATGCACCCTCACTTATATTTCAACAATATACCAAGGTCCTGGCTCATTTTTTATTAATTTCTTTGTAAGCAAATAACAGTCCTATTTGTTGTATTAATGTATTAGATGTGGTATTGAAATTTAATATTAATTTTTATATATTGATTCAAAAGGTAATGCTCAGAAGTAATGACATCACCATGCAAATTGGAATCATTATGTATTGAAATCTACCAACCCACTGCAATGATTAGAAATAACTGTCACATTTAAATGATTATTGACTCACAGCAACAAATGTGCCTGGGATTTACTGTACAGTATTATTTGTATATAACAGTCTTCTTAATAAGCTGTCCATAGGGACATTAGCAATTTATTAATTGTAACTCAATCAATATGACCACAAATGGAGAACATTATTATTTACATAGTAATGGCCAGTGTGAAAGTCAGACTTCCTGACTAATACAAGGAATTACAAGAAGTAACAGAAGTCCAGGGTCTTTTTAGTCTTCTCTTCCTTCATCTCTACCCTGGGCTAATTAGAGGTAGTTTCCCCTCATCTCTGCAATATGCAGCAGGAGCTGAGGTAGAGGCTGCAGGGAGAGCTTTCCCACTGTGTCTCCATGGTTAGACTACTTAACTTCTTTGATCTCCACTTTTCCCTATAGCACACAGAGACAATACTCACTCTCACTAGCAGAGATCCTGTGAGCATCACATAGGGGAATTTTGCAATGTGTCTGGGAAGCAGGAATCCCAGGTACCATCCTAACTGCCACGCCCTCATCACCACTTTCTTCCATAGTACACTCTCCTTACCTGGATTTTCAAGATGACCAGTTAAGGTCTCAGGGTGCCAGGTACACAGGGGCCATTACTATCTATCCAGCCAGTATAAGATGTCTCTTATACTCATTTTTCAAGGTTTATGAGGCTTCCTGAACTTGGTTTCAATTCATATCACTGCTTGGTTCTTCCTGTTGTCACCTGGAACCTCAAAGAGCTCCTCAGTTTAGTTCTTTCTTTTTAAGATCTGAGGTTGAGTTGACAAATAAGGCTACAGACAGTGTGGCCGTGGTTTATCACCCTCTGAGTTCCTATCATTATCCATTCTACTAATACAGACATGAAAATGACTCCAGAAAACACAGAAAGGCTTTCTTACATCAGTGCCAGTAGGCACCACCCATATTATGCTAACTATCACTCTGGGTCCTTCCCAGAAAATGCTGGCAGCCAAGTTCCCAGAGGCAGCCTGCACCCACCAGATAAGAAGAGGCAGAGAACTTTCTATTAGACAAGACCAATGACCCTGCTGGCTTGGCTGAATTTAGTAACAGTAATCTAGGTTGTCACTTCTCAGTCCCCACGTTTCAGGCCCTGTTCTGAATGCCTCACACAAAATGCCCCACCCAGTAAAGTGCTGATCAAGCAAGCCCAAGAACATAAGTTTGATCCCTAGAACCTACAAACCCACATTAAAAAAGAAAAAAAGCCAGGCATGATGGCCCAGTCCTGGTGACACATCAACCAGCCCAGAGTACTTGCTGCTCTATAGGCCAGTAAGGCATCTTTCTCCAAACATTCAAGGCCTGGAGCTGGAGAGGAGGTGCAGCAGTTAAGGCAACATAAAGCTTTTGCAGAGGACCTAAGTTCAATTCCCAGCACCCGTATCTGAAGGCTCCAACTACCTGTAACTCCAGCTCTAGGGGATCATACGCCTCTGTCATCTGCAGATGAGTCCACATATCCACAGATACACACATAGACATTACTAAAAGGTTTTTTAAAACTTATTAAACACTACAAGATAGAAAGTGTCTGAGAAAGGACATTAAGGTTAACCTTTGCCATCCACATGCACATATTCACACACACACACATTCACACACATACACACATATACACATACACCGTTTATAACAAATTATGTAAGACAGCCACAATTATTATTCCAACTGAGGAAATGAGAGTGCTCTAAAACTTTTTTATTATAGTTAATGTGTGTGTGTGTGTGTGTGAATAAATGTGTGCATGCACACACATGTGTGGAGATCAGATGAAAAACTATTGGAGTTGCTTTTCTTCTGCCATACATGGGTCCCAAGGATCAAACTCAGGTCATCAGGCTTGTGTGCAAGCATTATTTACCAAGTCATCTCACCAGTACCAGTGTTAAAGGAGTTTGCCCCGAGTCCAGTCAGACACGACCAGAAATGCGTAGATGGTGTAGACACTCAGTCGGCTTGGCTGACCTTGTTTCTCCTCACACTACCCCATTTCTTATGTTCTAGGAAGCTTCATGAAACACTTACGGGTCCTTCATCTACTGGCAGCCACTGATAACAGTCACAGGCCCAGCATCTATGACAGTTCATTATGATCTTGGGGTGTCAGAAACACCATGGTTTCAAATGCTAGGCTGTCTTACATTAGTTTGATCTCTTAGATTCCCCCCTTTTCTCATCTCTGAAGTGGGGATGGTGCTAGTGACTGGTTCACCTTCAGAAAAGATTAAAGGATGTTGTTGAAATAATGTTCTGTGCCCAGGGAGTGCTAAGTCCATTGAGTACTGAGTCCAGTCAGTGCTAAGTCCAGTCAATGCTGAGCCCAGTTGAATGCTAAACAGTGAGCAGCATACACAGTATATGCTCAGTAAATAGCCTAGTTGACTCATTGGTCTCTCCCTCGCCTAGAGAAACATTATTAAAATTAAGAAGAAGCTCTGTTACATATTACAATGGGCCTTAAAAACCAGCCCTCCACCCACATCTGGATGATACAATGTAATTCTTATGTAAAAAAAAATACATGTATATAATTTTTCAGCATGACATTCCCTATCTGCAATTACATCAAAATCACATTAATTGAGCTATAACACTGTCAGGCTCAGCAGCTGGAGAGCGCATCCATACATCCTAAAAAGGCAGCCATTAATTCAGCTCTCTACA
This sequence comes from Mastomys coucha, assembly GCF_008632895.1. Taxonomy (NCBI): domain Eukaryota; kingdom Metazoa; phylum Chordata; class Mammalia; order Rodentia; family Muridae; genus Mastomys; species Mastomys coucha. Next base: position 39,953,937 of record NW_022196911.1, on the reverse strand, counting down.
GCGCAGCAATGAAATTGGGATGTCCGTTCCCCAGCCTGATTTACTGCCTTTCAAGCTGCTTAAGTGGGAACCTCTACAAAAAGATTTAAGTTAAGTGACTGCCGTTCTGCTCTGAAGCTCATTTATTATTGAATTAAGTTTTCATTTCGTTTAAAGGGAATAAAGAAATATTTGAAACAAGGTAAAACATTAAAAAGAAATCAGCTATGATGATCCAGGAAGCTAGTTTGTCTATCTGAAAATGATTCTCTCCCAACTTAGCCTCGGCCGCGAAGCCAGATCACAATTCATAAATGTTACTAATTGGCATATCCATCGAGACTTTTGCATGAAAGCTTCTGCTTTTTCATATCATTCCAGTCCTTTTTTTTTTTTTTTTTTTTTTTTTTAATATTTAGATTTTCTGTTTGGCTTGATTTCGCCTTTGAGAGAGGGCCTCACATAGTCCAGGCTGCCCTGGAGCCTACTGTGTAGCTGAATGTAACCTGGGACATGTGATGTTCCTGCCTTTGCCTCCAGATGTGTACATTAAGCCTAGTTTACATGATGCTGGGGATGGAACCCAGGCCTCCATGCATTGAGCTCTACCAACTGAGCTTCATGCTGCAGAGCTCATCTGAGTTCCCCCTCCCACCACCACCACCCCCCTGCTTTAGGCCAATCAAGTTGGAAAAAGTAAACTGGATTAAAAATAGACAAAAATAAACATCTACCTTTTCTTTTTAATGTCTAGTATGCCCTACACAGGGCAGTATAGGAGGTGGGGCTAGAAAGGCAAAGAATTTCATGCTATGGTGTGCCAGTGTGTGACAGACAAATTAAGGTACTGAAGGGAGTCCAGTAAGAACAGATTCCCAGCATTCTGACTCACAAATGACTCCGCTGGTCCTGCTAACAGAGACCATTTGCCTTTCCTGCGGGGACTATGAGTAGCTATCGGTCCTTGTACCTGCAACAATGTCTCTCTGGAACCCCCGGCCCCGCCTTTTTCCAGTCTAGATAAAAGAAAAGAAGAGTACAACCCTATGGAATGTTTTCCCCTCTAAGCCTCACACAAAAGAGCCAAGAGTAATAGCATTCCCTACGACAAGAAGTCCCTAAAGAACTAAGCACTCTGAGCAAACTGTATTTTCTAAAAAGTCTGTGAGGACCCCTATAATGGTGTCATTTACACCCCAGTCACATGTGTCTACAGCGCAGGACCCTTCGTAATTAGGTATATACACTATACCAGTTCACTGCCTAATTAGCAAATTATGTTGAAAATAGCATCCTGCTAATTAACGGTTATTATGGCATTTCTGAAGCTAAGGCTTTAATTACCACCAACCTAATGCTTGTGTACGGAGATGGAAACAAGAGTCCCCCTCCCTTTTAAATGATCAATAAGTACAAAAGATTATTATAAAGGCAAATCGGCTGACAGCTGATTAATTTGCTTGATGCAAAGTTGCTGCGTGTTTCGTATTATTTTATCGGAGTTGCAGGGGGAAAAAAAGGTACGTAATTCGGTTTCATTAGCAACCTCTGTGATTTATCACCAGAAAAGGCGTCGTCCCCCCCCCTTTTGTTGTTTGTTCAATTCCCCCTGTGTTTTTTGCCTGTACCGGCATCAAAGTCAAGAGCAGGAAGTTTTAATTAAGTGACACTAATGAGGGCGTTGAAAATGATACTTCAGCAATTCAGCATGCTGTTAAATGTGTTTACTCTATAATGTCATCAAAGGTGATTGTTTTCCCTCGTAATAGATAAAATTCATTACCATAAGCATTGTACTTTTGAGTGCTGGAAATGCAAAATCCAAGTTAGTCAGGTGGATCTGTTACAATGTTCCCTCCTATGGCTGCCAATTCAAATTACCGGACCTAAAACGAAACTTCTCCACACAAGCCTCTCCGTCTTCTTTTTTTTTTAAAGTGTACCATGTTTAGTAATTAACAGACCCTGCCAGCCAGGAATAGAACAAAAGTGTGCATTCAAATGGCTAATCAAGGGAAGCTAGAATCAATGGGCTGGGGGTGAGAAACCATCCTTTGAGCCTGGCACTCACACCAGATTCCCTTTCTCTGCCAGTTTTGGGGGATGGGGGGGCTCTACTCATCACACAGTAGTGCACCTGGGCATCACCTCACTGCTTCAATAGCTAAGGATACATCCCTATGTAACCCAGCAACTACCTTGCTGTGGAATAGGACGTGTTGGGGAATTCGTTTTCTCTAAAAGATAAATGAGCACCAGCCTCCCAGACAGCAGTTTTGGCTGTCTGAGCCACTACTGGAAACGGATGCGCACCTCCTGACTTTCCTGGGAATCGGAACAAGGTCCTACGACATCTGAAGGAAGGCGGTGCATCCATTTTACAGACTGAACCAACAGAGGAAAGGAACTTAGCCTGACTTAGAGAAGGAACCCCACGCGTTCTCCTTTGCCTGGCCAAGTCTAATACCTCTGGGAGATTCCAAACAGTCTCTCTGAATGTTTTGGGCTAGTTTTTTATTTTTTTTCATAGCACATTTTCATATCTTGCACAAAATGGAAAGTTCTCAAGCATTTCTAGGATAGCCTGTCGGGATTTGGGTGCAGACATGAGGAGTGGCAAAGCTGTGCCCAGCAAATACTCTGTTCAAGTTAACAGAGCCAGGCTCCTCCCTCACCTGGATTGACCCAATGGTGATAACCTTCCTCAAAGCTCCCTGCTTCTGAAAGAGCTTGTTTGGAATGGTTCCATCACCCACCATTCTTCAGAATGGGATTACTAGCTTCCAGCATGGGAAACACGCCTGCACTCGTTCAATGACCACCCCAGCCATAGATCAGAAAAATTGGTTTGTGGATGACTTTCTGAAGATATCTGGCCCAATGACTGGGACTGAAAAATATTAGTGTTTCCTTCCCTGCTGTATCCCTGATTTGGTCCTGAGGCTGGAAGAGACGAGCTGTGACATTGTTCTGGTTATCTTCAAGAAACTGTCTCCATTAAAATTATTATTGGAGTCTCTGAGCTATTTCAGGAAATTTAGTCTAAAGTAATAAATTCAAAAGTTTCAACTAGTAACCTACAGGGGAAGCCCAATTGCACTGGCACTTTAGAAAAGGGAAAGAGGTTGACATCGCACTGAAATTGTCTTGGGGATCAGAGCAAACATTGGGTACACATTACAATGTCTGGTGTACTAACAAAAAGGAAAAGGCTCTAACTACCTATTTATGTGCATTAATGCAACTGTGTGTATGTATGTCTGTCTGTCGGTCTGTATGTCTCTGTCTCTCTCATGCACACATGGGCACATGAATGCATACATGTACACACACACACACACACACACACACACACACACACACACACACACAGGAGCAGCTAATGTTCCAGGAGGGAGAGAATCGTCAGCTCTTTATAATATAAGAGGGTCTCACTTACAATTAAGGAGAGAATGCGTCCAGAACAGACAGATGCACTTGTGCAGTTTTGTTTACTGCCTGTAATTCAAACTTCAGGCTCTCTCCATGAATATATATATGTATATATATATATATACATATATATATGTATATATATATATGTATATATATATATTCTCCATGAATATATATATATACATATATATGTATATATACATATATATATATTCTGTTTGCCACCTGAACTTCAGTAGATTTCTAATGAAATGGCAAGGATGAGAAGATGAAGAAGGGCAAGTGAGAGGGAGTGAAACAATGACTGTAGAGAAGGCCTGAGCTGGCACAGCCTCTCTGGAAAGCACTTTAGTGTTGCATCAAGAGTTTAAAAATACGCACATCCTTTGCTCCTGTCATTGTGCTTCTAGGAAATGTTCATAAAGAAATCAGAGATGCTTATCAAAGCATGATGGATAAGAATGAAAAATGTAAAACTTCAGGATCTACCATGGCAGATTGGTTAAACAGATGATGTTATATCCACAGGATAGAATTTATACAATATCAGGCTCTATATGTATTATGTATATATGTTTTATATGTATGTGTGCAGCATGTCCACATAGATCTTAATGCATGCATTTACAAAGGGGAGAAGACAGATTCCAAAGTGTTAATGGTGACTCTGAAAGTTGGAATGAAAGGCAATTTTAATGTTTTACATCATTAAACTATTATATTTAAATACTAAAGGTTAAAAAAAATCAACAATGCATGGGGAGGGTACTCCAAGATGCTATTAGGAATGTTACAGTGCAATTTAATTATGTAACTAGTAATATTATAGTTAATAACCATTATATAATTTATAACACCATCCAGGCAATTTTTCTCCAATGAAGCTCATCACTATTCAGTCACATGGAGAAACTGAAATGCTAGGAGCCCCTCAGGGTGGCACTCCCAGATCCTGACTTTAGAAGATACTTCCTATATTCATAGCCAGAGTAAGTTTGACCTATAGAAAACCTTCTTAGGATTCCCACAAAACTGGAGGAAAACTTTAAAGTCTCAAGTCTTTCCACAGCCCTACCTGGGACCCTCAGGGATAGATATGTCCCTTAAACATTTAGGTGACTTACTTTGTCATGTGATTGATACCCTAGCCTATGGGGCTCTGGATTTTCCTGAGCAATTTTTGTTTTCCAGTAAGGGTAGATGAGTTTATCTTGGGCTTAGGCCATGTGTAGCCTTGGCTCCTATTTTGTTTTTCTCCTGATCAGTGAGACACTGTCTATAGATGCATTTAGATTTTGCAAAACAAAAATGTTTTGACATGTGGTTTAGCTTTTTCACAGAGAATGTTTTTCTAAAGAAAGGAGGGAAGAGGATGGTTAGACTATATGTGGAAAATATAGCATTCTAGATAACCACCACCTTCTGAAAGATTAAGATAATTATGACAAAAATGAAGCCATAGGAAGAAACATAAAATACAAGCTACCTTGTCAGCTGAAGATGGGGAGATCAATGCATTGTTTGCCCAACATTTCCCAGTTACATTCTTTTATTTCTTTACTTCGTGTATGTGTGTATGTGTCTGTGTATGTGTGTGTATGTGTCTGTGTGTGGTGTGTGTGTGTGGGGGGGGG
>NW_022196911.1:39914542-39948879 GCF_008632895.1 Mastomys coucha | reverse complement strand
AGAGAGAGAGAGAGAGAGAGAGAGAGAGAGAGAGAGAGAGAGAACAATTTGGAGGAGCCAGTTTTCTCTTTCCATCCTTCTAGAGACCAAACTCAGGTTGTCTGACTTGGCAGCAAATGCATTTATTTGCTGGTACATTTCACTAGCCTCCAATCAAATTCTTACTAGAAATGGATTTATGAGGATGCTGGGAGAAATAATACTTTTTTTTCCTGAAGGAAAGTAAATTAAGTAGACTCATGGATTTGTTTGAAAGCCACTAGAAGAAGGAAATGGAGCTTAGAACGAACAGAGATGAACTGGTGGTTGAGTTCCTGTAGGTAAGAGGCCCTGGAACAAGTGACTTACCCTCCCTGAGAGGGTGGCTCCTTTCTTACCTCTCAGAGTGTGTCTAAAAGCTAAGTAGCCTAACACCGAATAGTACAAAGACTTGGGACTTAACATAGAATTTGAAAGTAAACACTCCAAAACAAATAAATTGAATGTCACTGCTCCAAAACCAAGGAGCCTTTAAAAGCCTTTAAGGGGCATGGCATTTCCTTTAGCTTTAAGCCTACATGCAGGGGCAGTCTGTACTCACTACATCTTCAGGGCCCTCTTTTGTGTTTGATAATATTAAGTCACACAGAAACAAAGCTCAACTTCCCTCCGTGTCTATCACATTAAGGAAAACAATACATCTAAACTGGAAGACAGGGTGCTATGAGTATCTGACTGCACCCAATTCAGAAAGGAGAATGTTCATGAAAATGTGTGTGATATGTCTACCAAGAAATGAGGAGAAGGAGGAAGAGGAGGAGGAGGAAGAAGAGGAGGAGGGAGAGGAGGAGGAAGAGGAGGCAGACAGTCTGGAAAGGCTTCTGGAGGCTGACTCACACTTCAAAGCCACATGGAGCTAAGGAGCTGTTCTTTGATGAGCTCACTCATTTACTCAGCCCCAGCAACACCAGTGTCAGATGGTGCACTCTGTGAATGCTACCTTATTCAGATGACAGCAACTCCTCAATGACCAGACATGATTATCTCTCGTCTGAAAGTGTCTGGAAGATTACACACTATGATACTTCACAGAGACCCAAAGGGGGAACTACCTCTACCAATAAAAGTACATCTTCTTGCTGGGCACAAGTAACCTTCCCCTTACTCTCTTCCCAACTACAAAGTTAAAGCTTTTCCATAGTTCTGATAAGCTATTCAAATGCCAACTCCAAGACGGGCCTTCGCATGGTCAGTGACGTGTATTTGGAAGAAGTACCAATGTGCGTCAAACTTTTAGTAGAACCCTGAGGGTTATTTGGTCATGTAGCTACATCATTGTTTGTAGGCTACGGTGATGATCACATGAGACAGTTTATGAAGTGTGTTACTCAAGACTTAGCACCTGGTGCTTACTAAATGTCCTTGCTCAAATGTGCAACCTGGCACTGGGTTCAATGCTCTCTGCATATAACTCTTGACAGTCTACAAGGGAGATATTATCATCCCTGTGTGACAGAAGAGAAAATGGATGTACAGACTTTGAGCTGCTCAAGATTTAGTAAGAAACTGTTAGAATCAGGATGTAGCCAGTGCCAGCTGGTTCCAGAGTCTAAGATGTTAACAGTTACTCCATAAGTTTTAAATGTTACTTGTTTTCTACAAATTTCATATAATATGTTTTAAATGACTCCTCCCAGATCCTCCCACCAACCCACTCACCCACTCAACTTCTTGTCCTTTATCTCATTAAACTCACACACATACTTGAACATGCACATGCACGCATGTACACACACATGCACCAACAAACACGGGCACACAAAATAATGGAATCCACCCCTTCACCTCAAGTCAAAAGCTATTTGTTGTTGATAGTTGCTGGAAGAGAAAACGTTTGCTTTAATGGAGTGACCCTGAAAATATCAACCATATTCTGGAGCAGGCCCTATGTTCTACATGTGTTTTTAACCTATTAAATACAAGCCAGTGCGATGGCTCAGCAGGTAACAGCACTTGCTGTGTACCTTTTGGCACCGAATTCATTCCCCAGAACTCACATAGCAATGGGAAGAGAGAACCAATTCAACAAAATACTCTCCTGATTTCGACATTTATGCATGGCACAGACATGTTCTCTCTCTCTCTCTCTCTCTCTCATGCACACACACACACACACACACACACACACACACACACACACAGATCCCTGCAGTTACATGAAAATCATAAGCAGTGAAAAGCCAAGATCTGTCTTCAACACTATTTCCTCCCCTTTAGTGACTGTTGAAAATATCCACAAGTCTCATCTCTGTGATCATCCTCCTAGCTAGACACTGTTTATGCAAAAGAATGTCTCAGGCTCTCAAGAGTACAAAACACATGAGAAGTGTGGTCATGTGTTCATTTAAACAAATGAAATGAGCACCTAGACCTGTGTTGGGTAAAATACCAGAGCAAAACCATGCCCAAATGATGCTGAAAGTTGCCCAAATACCCAGAGGTTTTCCAAATATGAGTCATGTTTTATTTTTATGCACCTATCTTTGCTCTGGACAACCATTCTCTGAGGTGTGTGCCTCCAGTACTTCCACATTGGGGTTGTATCTGAGTCATAGTGCACTTACCACATACATGAGGCCCTGGGTTCAATCCCAATGACCCCACACTTACACAAAGGTAGACTGGTTTTATTTCATGATAAATGAGAGTCTTGGTTGTCCATCTTCTTCACAATTCCATAAACAAATATCTGTACACACCCCCAGAATGTCACCCAATACACAATCTGTTGCTAAGTCTATTCTTGCTTTTTGTCAACACTAAACAGCGAAAGTGTTGTAGGCTAATATGTATATGTATATGTATATGTATGTGTATGTGTATGTATATGTGTATATATGTATATATATATAATATGTATATACATATACTTTGACTTGACATCTTGCTAACCATCTTTCTTGCCTTGGCCTTGCTTTTTCCTGTCTACTGATACATGGATGGTCCCTTAAACCAACTCTGCTAAAAATGATCCCAAGACACATCGCACTATGTAGCTCCAGTTGACCTGGAAACTGTTGTGTAGATCAAGCTGACTTGGCACTCACAGAAATGCCCCTGCCTCTGCCTCCTCAGGCATGCACAACCATGCCTGGCAATGTTCCATTCTCAAGCTCACAGTGCATGATGGTATTCATATGGTCTCCAGTTCACTCTTGCTTCACAGCCCCACATCATCAACTACCCTCGTATTTTAGCCTCCACCTACTGTCCTCCTCCTTTTAACTGGAAACCCCAAACCAGACGGAACTCTCTGTCTTGTTATTTTAATTACATTGGTCCTTTCCCCAAATTGAATATTTCCATCAGGCTAGGTTCTGTATGAAGCTTACTAGGGGGTACGTGAATACAAAAGAGAACAGGAAGTGCCATAGAAGCAAGTGGGAAAAAATACCGAGCTGATTCAGAAAAAAGTCAGGATGTTTCCATCCAGTCATACCAATCATGGAGGAAGAGGAGTCAAAGGAAGGGTTGTTGAGGGGCAACCCAGAGTCTGGCCTTGGGGAACAGTCTGGGTGAGAGAGACTGACTGGGGAGGGCTACTCTGATCCATCTGTGCCCTAAATCCCAGCCTCCTTTGCCCTCTGCAGTACAAGGAAGTACAGCTGCCTGGATATCAGAGGGCTGGGTGGTGGGACTGCAAACTCATTTCTCTCTGAAGTGTCCAGAGTCCTGATCACAGGAGTTCACATCAACTCTGTCTTTCAAAGGGATTTTTATTTTCCAGCCAACCTGCTTTATCATCATTGAGAAGATCTTCCATATAAAAGATTAATAAATAATATAGTGAAGAAGCCTAGGGTTCATTCTGGGCTCTTCAGTACCCCTGAAAGAAATAGGCAAATTGGACAGAAATCAAAGCAGGGGAGCCACGAGGATTAAAGCAGAGAGCAGCAGGAGCCGCTCATAAGGGCTCCCGCAGCACAAGCCAGGAATAAGCAAGGCTCGAGCTTGACAAAAAGACCAGAGGATCAAATACACTCCCTGAGCAAGGGTGTAGGCACACCGATGAAGGGAAAGAATTGTTCGGGGTCACGCAAAGGGGTAAAGCCGAGAGGAATGGGATGTAATTACAGAAAGGAAAAGTTGGGCTGAATATCAGGACAGCCTGCTTAGGAGCCGGCTCTATTTGAGTGTGGAATGGCTTCCCAAGGGAGGAGGTGGAAGCCCCATCGCTTGAGGTGCACAAAGCCACTGGACAAAGAGCTCAGAAAGAGAGTGTGAGGAATGATCTGCTTGAGCAGGGGGAGGGACAGGTGACCCCACGGGGCTGCAAGGCTCCACACTTCAATGACACACTGTGATGTATTTCATCAGGTACCCACCAGTGTGAGCAGAAAGCTTTGCCCCAGAAGCCCCCAGCTATTGTACTTTCTCAATATGCCACTCAAGAAACATCCGTTTTCATTTCAAGGGACCCTCCAGGGCTCCTTGCTGCCCTGGGAATAATGCCTCACGGTGGGCCTCGCATGCTTGAGCTGTAAGGCTGCACACAGCCTTGAAGAGGGTGTTAAACTCCGACTCTCGTGTCTTGGTCTTTGCTCCTGAAGTTGGGGTGTTTTTGTCTTGACGCTTTTCTTCACCACAAGGCCCCATCCCAGGCAATATAAAATCATGATATCTTAATCCACCCTCAGATGTAGTAAGACAACCCTATTTTGCTCACTTGGAAGTGGGTCCAGCATTTTAACATGGATCTGAGTGTCTTCCGGGGTCATGACAACCTGTGAGATGTCACATAGCATCCTCCTCCTCCTCACTTCCTGTACACATGGTCAGATAAGCTATTTAGGGGTAACAAATGAACATGCTCCTTCTTCTCCAGGATGGGGCCTCGCTGCTCCTTGTATCCCAGACACACGCACACTGCCCCAGACATTAGCACCATCTGTCTTCTCCAGCAGCACACAAGTCCAGAGCCTGAATGCTTGACAGGTAACAGAAGTTGCCAAGTTTTAGAGCCTAGAGGCTTCAGCTCACATCTCCAGCAGAGATCTGAGTTCTGGTGAGGGCTCTCTCCTGGTTTGCAGATGGCTGCCTCCATGCTACACCCTCACATAGCCAGAGACCAAGCTCTGGTCTGCCTATTAATAAACTCAAGGGTTCTATGATTAGAGAATTACCCTTATCCACATCCTTAAGCCTATTTAGCTCCCAAGAGCATCTCCACCGCAATCCCCCAACACACACACACACACACACACACACACACACACACACACACACACACTGTTAACACTGAGGGCTACAGCTGAAACACCTTTATCTCATGACATTCCAAAACTCCTCTACCTTCAGGACCTTGTCTTAAATGTTTAGGCACTCTTTCCCAGTGAGTTGAAAATGAGGCAGGGGTCACTCCAACAGGGATCTCCAGCATCCTGGATGTAAGTGCAAGGATCCTGAATGAGAAGCTTGCTTGTCCAACTTTCCACCCAGTCTACAGGAGACCAGAATCTGTCCATGTATTGTAAGATATGATACTAGGACCTGGCCCATAAGGTTCAGTATATAAACATCCCAAGAAGCTGAACCATAAATGGGATCCTTAGAGAGTCTCACATAACTTACATACACCCAAGATCCTGGGGCTTCAGAAAACACAGATGAGAACTGGAAAAGTAGTCCAAAAAGTCCTACAGACTGACCCAGAAGAGAAGATAAACATGAATACTCTGTGCTCTCAACACAGTTGAAAGCAGCTTCAGGAGACACAGTCGCATGCTAGGGAGGCTACTGGGGAGGACAGAAATCCTTGGCAGCACCAGGGGAAGAGAACTCTTAAAGTGTGTGGAGATGATGACCAGAGAATGACTGGACCCTATCCAGAGACCAGATCTAAAAGGAGGCTAAAGGCTTCCAGAATCCCAGCACTGTGTTGAAGTGAAACCGAAACAGAGTTATGAAGAAGCTACACATGGTGAACATGAAATGCACACCTTAATTATCTCCATTAACACAGTGATATCATCAGACTTTGCTCTAGTGTGATGTAGTAGAAAGAAGCCATGTGAGCTACAGTTTACACCAGAGGATGAAACATACTGTACTATTTAAACAGCCAATCTGTGAATGGTCAGCACTCGAAGGCAGTCACTCAGGCCCACTATCCTGATGGGGAGACCTTGTCCTGAAGTATTAGTCCTCCTCAGACATTATCTAGCCAACTGTCACGGTAGACAGTATTCTTACATGCTCAGATCTACAAAGCACAGGATCCCTTGAAGGAATACATATCAATTTCATGAGAGCCCATGGGGTAGAACGTGAATATTCTCCTCCAGAATCCTGATGTCATCTCATGGGACGACTTCATACTCATATCCCTTCTTCCCTAAGTTCATTGCCCAGGTGCCTTCTTGGCCTCCTTCCAAGAGCAGCTCCTTTGTGGAGATAGTTGTTCCATTTACCCAGAAGGTAGCTGTAGCACCTGACCTTGCCCGGATGCATTCTGGGAGAACACTCCTTGCTCCCATTTCTATTCAGTAAAATCTCCAGCTGTAGCCTTGGCTGGTAAGCACAATACAACTAGCCAAAGAGGTAGGCAGTAACTGCACCTGCAAACTGCTTTGCCTGAGAGGAGTAAACAGTACAGAGACCGTGCCCATAATGGGTTCTCAGTCTACACACCTGCTAAAGCCAAAGGGTAAGATTTGTCAACAAATGGGAGCCTCATATCTTCATGAGTATAGGGAGTCCCTTCAACTGCAATGGTGCCCATTGCTATCTACAAAGCTACAATGTTCTAGGCCATTTAAATACATTTTTAAAATTCTCCAATGCCCTGAAGGTATTAAACCAGTGTGGAGGTTCCAGAGGCAGAAGGACAGAGAGGTATGAAACCATCTCTGATGCCAGGGAGCTAGCAAGTGGTGAAACTGAGCTTTTTCACCACACATCTTGTCTGACTTCACAGTCCAGGTTCACAACCGTTTTGCCTGGGCATTCGGTTGCTATGTTGCTGGGAACATTCTTGGGAGGACAAAGAAGACAGGAAGTTCATAAAAGGTACTCTTGTTTCAAACTTTTAAAAGTGCAGTAGGTGTAAGTTCTTCTGACCCCTATTGGTCAAGTGAGGGCTAACTCCAATGGAAGTAAACACAAAAGCAGATGCTTCCCTGAAATAAAACACTCCAGGTATAGAGATGGTTACTTCGAGGAATGAGGTTCAATATTACTTATAATCGTTATCTGTTCGACATGTGGGCAGGAGGTGTCTCCTTGCCAACCACCTTGAAAGCCACATTAAGGTTAAGCTAGGACTGAACACACATCTGTTACTGGTTGCAATTGGCTATTCTGGAGTGGACAGAATATAAAAAGGTTGAATATGGGATACCTGCTTGAATGGCTTTCTGTGAGTACTTCCACTCAGCTTGTTGTGAGTCAGAGACTCATTCCAAATACATACATACCTTTTAGGAAGCGTGTTAATATGAGAGGTTCGGTTAGAAAAATAAACACAGAGATAGAGACATACACACAGAGAGAAATAGACACATACACACAGAGAGATGCACACAGAAAGAAAAATTGGCACAGGCACAGAGAAAGAGTTAAAGGGAGGTTCGATTAAACAGGAAGGGGTAGGTAGTCCAAATATGGGACTAAAAGAAGATTGCTTGACCAACCAGTGATAGAACTTCTATTTGAACACAAGGTAATTTGATGGCAGACCAAGGGCTCTTGGTATCTAGTTGATGATTTTATGCTTGATGTTTCTTAAAGGTTACTAGAGAGCAATTTTATAAATGTTCTTTAAAAAACATTTCTATGTATACATATATCTGTATGTGCAACTTTCCACATTATTCCACATTTCAATGCCCAGTGACTTTATTCCAAAAGTAAGGGTAACATCAACAGTCAGAGTGACACACAGAAACAACAGTACTGTTCTGAACACATGGTGAGACCCCTAAACCATGAAAATTGTAATTCAGGAATGCCAGGATTGAAAAGGTGTGACTAGGTTCCCAGGTTACTCAAATATGAGGAAACAGGGAGCTGACTAATACACCACAAGGGAGAAATACTGTGAGGGCTTCTGTGATGTTGCTGTCATGATGCAGAGAAGCTGTATCCAGATGGGGATGCTAGAAATAACACTGAAAGCAAAGGGTTTTCACAAGAATGCAAAGATGTAAGAAGAGGAGAGGGAAAGAAGAGAGGACAGGAAAAAGGAAAATAAGGGGCAGAAAGAGACAGACAGATACAGAGAGAAATAGACAGACACACACAGAGACAGAGAGAAATAGACAGATACACACATAGAGATAGACAGAGACAGAGAGACAGAGAGAAATAGACACACAGAGAGAGAGAAGACATTACACACAGACAGACATACACACAGAGAGAAAAATAGACACACAGAGAGAGAGACATACACACAGAGAAAAACAGACACACACACACACAGAGAGAGAGAGATGCACACACACAGAGAAACTGACAGACACAGAGAAAGAGAAATAGACACGGAGAGGAGGAGGGAGTAAGACTGATCACGTGGCTGACTGGGAAGACAAATGGTGACTCAAAGAAGAACACAGGGCAGGCAGCCCACAGATTGAATCCCCTGTCTTTCAAGGGGTCAGATTAATGCAAAGGGTGGCTAGAATGACACATAGTCCGGTCATCAATCTAACTAGATAGCCTTTAGGGAACTTTCACGGATGACTTCAAGGCCTAAAAGAGTCTTTATGTCCATTAGCATGCTGCTTGGCAGATTTTTACAGACTTGAACCATGCGTGAAGCACTGTTAGATTCAGAGGGCACAGTGGTGACGAGATAGGAACCTATGCTTGCCAACTGCCTACAGTCTAGCCAGACGGACAGCTATTAAACCATTATAGAAATAAGTTAATTCGAGCTGTGAACTAGGTTGTAAGGCACATCCTTGGTTGGTTCCAAATCTCCCTAGCAAACCTTATAAGCAGGACAGTTCACTCATTATCCCCCACATTGCAGACCTTCTAGAAAGAGCCTGGGACCCAGGAGAGGCTGCGGGATGTCCTCTCCCTAAGTCTGAGACAAGGACACGCACCTTTGAGCCATCCCTAAGATTTCAGCCAAAATGGGAACCAGAATGGGAGAGTTGAAGAGGTCCAGGAGTGGCCCTACAATAGTCCCTGCCTCACAGATGCTGTGTGTATCTTGTCAATCAAGTCACCGCAGCTGAGTCTCTTATGAGCTGCAGCAAACATGATCTCAAAAAGCAATAGTGGAGGATTCCAGATGCTCAGCAGTACCCCTCCCTCCTGAATGGGGAAGGCATGAGCCTCCTTCTCTATCATCACACTCATTTGCAGGGAACACAGACTGACTTCCAGCACTTCCCAGAGAACACCCCAGGCAGCCATTAGTCACTGATCTGTGTGAGCAAGAGACAAAACTTTTGGAAATTCATCCATTATTAATCACTGCCATGGAGAGCTACAGCTCTGCAGTTTAAGAAGGACACAGAAGGGTGCAGCCCAGAGAAATTGTAAAGGGAGAATACTGAAGGCAGAGCAAAGCTCTGAGAGTAAAGAACTGGATAAAAATCAAATGTTTCGGTGCTCATCTGTAATGCCAACATTCTAGAGGTAGAGACATGGGGATCAGGAGTTCTAGGTCATGGGGGGGCTACATGATCAGTTCAAGGCCAGTTTAGGCTTAAGTGAGACCCTATCTCAAGAATAATAAACAAACAAGCAAGTAAACAAACAAACAAGGAAGTAAAGAAATAAGGCCACGAAGATGGACCAGTTAGTAAAGTGGATACCCTAAAAGCATGAGGGCCTGAGTTCCTATATAGGTTATATAGTTATATAGAGTTTTATATATATACATATATATATATATATATATATATATAACTATAACTATATATATAACTATATATATATATAGTTCCTATATAGGTTATATATATTCCTATATAGTTATATAGGTTCCCCAGAACCTATATAAAAAGCCAAATGCTAACCACAGTCCTCGGAGACAGACAGATTCCTGAAACTCTCTGCCTAGTCAGCCTAGCTGAATCCTTGAGCTTCACTTTTAGGGAGAGTCCCTGTCTCAAAATATAAAAGAGGAGAACACTTTAAGACAGACATCCAGCGTCAGCCTGAGACCTCTGTGTACGCATAAGTGCATACACCCAGACTATCAGCCTGAGACCTTTGTGTACACATAAGTGCATATACCGAGACTAGTCAGTACACATGCCAAACTAGTCAGTACACATGCCAAACACAGAGAGACAAACAAATGCCTTAAAATAAATAAGATAACTTGGATGAACATTATTTCTCTTATATGTAGAAATGGGTGAAGAGTGCAGCCATGGAACTGCTCCCTTGAAAAGTTCCCTCTGTGGGGAACTAGAGCATCCTTGCTAACTGAAACCAAGTCCAGCCTGGTTTCATCATCCAGCACACTAGTTTGTGGCAGAGTGGTTCCCAGAACTGTGATTTTTTTTTTTCTTAAAAAAGGAACATATTCAAAAGCACCTCTAAAGCTCACTTAAAATACAAATCCTCCTTTCCTAGAGGGTGTGATTCCGAAGAACTGTCTAGGAACCCAAAGTGACAGCTGGTCTCGGGAACATACACAATCCAGTTTTTCTTGTGCCATGGGGTTAGGAGAGGTATCCAAACATCGACTTTCTCAGGGGCTGGAAAAAGAAGACCTTGTTCCTTTCTTTGCTTGGGGTGTTCTGGAATTTTCTCATACAACTGTTTTGCCTGTGTGATGTCAGGAGAGGCCCGAGGGCAGGCCAATGGCAGCTTCTGCATAGCCGAAGGACAAGGAGGCAGGCTTACTTTGACATATAAATAGAACGGCAAAGGCCCTGGTGGAGGGGTATGCACTAAGAGGGCTTAAGGAGACGTACCCCACAGTGGCAGGGGCATTATACAAGTGTACTCTGTAAGAGCCCAAACTGCCTAAAAAGGTTCTCAGGAATAAGTCTCGCTGCTTCTCAGGTGTGTTATTTTTAGCCCCTCCCCTGGGATTATGCATGGCCTAGAATCCCATCTTGAAAGGGAAGAACACATTTCTCACTAGCTGCTATCTCTCTGAATTCATCAGAAATCTGGACGTGGACACCACCAACACAAAGGAAGCACAATTAAGGCCCAAGATGGGGCCACTGTGAGCCAAACAGACTCTCCCATTGCTCCTTTCACACTCCAGCCCTGCTTAGCGGCTCTGCCTTTGACTGACATGTGACATTCTTGTCTTCGTGGGCAGAGAAGCCAAGCTCCTGATGGCTATCGACATCTGTAAATGTCATGTCTGAATATGCCTCAGCCATTGCTGCTTCTTCACTGTATTCCCTGCCTCCCGCCCCTCCACTCATTTTAATTAAACAATGAAAACTCTTCAGTGTGGAGTGGCTGCCTGCTGTATCCCACAGGCCCTTAATTGTCCTCTGGCACTGGGTCGTGGCATTTTATCACCTCACCATGGTAAAAGGCACATTTGCAACAAGAGTCAGTCATGGAACATCTATCAGAAATGCCAGTGGTTTCACACACACACACACACACACACACACACACACACACACACATATACACACACACGGGCATGCACAGACTTTTTTATATCAGTCTTCTGTGACTTTCTTCCATGTGGACAGGAGAACGCTAACTTACATCAGAGACCATCTCCTACTGTACTTACCATCAGACAGGATTCCTCAGCTTATCCTTTATGCTGATGACTGCCTAAGGCCTCTCCAACAATCCCCTGCCTCTTATCAATTCACAAAATCACCTTGAGCAGATTCAGTTCCTCTATGGCCCTCGTTCCCTGCCGTATACACACTCCCCACTCCTGCTATTATGAAACACTGTCAACAGGGAGAAGCACAGATTACCAGCAGAGGACCATTGGAAGCATTTCCCAAAACAGCCCATCACCCACAAGCGATTTCTTAGCTGACAAGAAAAAAAAAAAAAGTAAAGCCTACCCAATCTAGACTTGGCTGTCCAATCCGAGAACAGATCCTAATCATGTGGATTCTCCCCACCCTGATCAAAGAATCCCACATTCTACTTCTCCAAAGTTAGACATCCATCCCCACTGAAGATTAGAGAACAGATCCATTCTTGGCAGTCCCAGTCTCCACTTCAACCCAAACCTAAAGGGAGAAGGAAGCATTCTTGTGCTCATGTATAAGCCACTCTCCTGCACAGCACCAATTTCCACTTGGGAGATTCACGGTGCATCACTTTTAAGCAGTTCCTGAGAGGTGCATGGGCGTGCCTGGTCCCAGATGTTTCCCCATCAGGGAAATTCCAGGCTATCCTCTACAGGGTATGAGCGAAGGAGACATGGATTGCTGATACTTGTCTCTTTCCTGGCTTGACAGTCTCTAAATAAGACTCATGAAATTGGCTTCTCTTGGCATTCCTGCCCACTTCAGGACTGTCATTCACTTCAGGACTGCAGAGAAAGTGTGGCTCTGTGTGCCTCCATCATTCATTCATTCTCAGTGAGTATTCCCAAGGAGATGTAAAGCAGAAGAGGCTGGAAGCCCCCAGCCAGGAGTCAATAATAACTGGTAACTCTCCATACTGATATTTCTCAACAAAATTTTGCTCACAGAGATATTCTCCTGTCATAGTCTGGTGCTTTCCACTGACTGCTACTGAGTCCAGCCTTGACGGAGCCAAAACCAACCAACCAAACAAGCAAACCAAAAAAAAACCCATCATCCTTTGATTCCTATGGAAAGTGTCCAGTGCCTTAGCTACAGGAAGGCCACAATAAGCATTATTTTGAGATCTACAAAGAATCACAATAAGTCACATTGGTGAAACTGGCACTGTCTGAGCCCATGGGGAAAGCAAAGGACTAATTTCTTGATGGCCTGGAAGATGACATCCATAGGTGACATCTTTCAGTATGAGGAAGAGGAAGACATCAATGAATGACACAAAACCTCTGAAATGTTGTCATGGCCCAATACCATGGAGGAATGTGGGGTCCACTGGGGGAGCTTGTCTGCAAGGCAGCCTTCTCTGATCACTCCAATTCACCCTCATACCTCAAATTCCCATCTTCCAACTATAGGCAAGTACAAGCCAACTGGAGAGAACCGGAGAGAACTCCCGGCACCCAGCACCTGGCAGGATGGAACGGCAGCCGGACGTACTGAGAGGAGTTGGATATTGGATCTTAATACAAATCTTCCAATTCTAAAATACTAATCCAAACTTAGAAATTTAAGCCAAGAAAATGCATCTGTCAACTGAACCCTGTGTGTGGCTTGCCGCTGTGAAATCTCCAATGCTTTGATTCACATATTGCCAGATGAGACCGGACTTTTACATCATTGCTCTTTTCACTTAGTGAGCTGTGACTTCCCAAGTCGACTATAAATACACTTTTGACCCTGACACACTTTTGGCCGGGTCTGCCTTCCCCTATCATTCATTTGTCACTCAGGCACTGGATTTTTACATCGCCCTGTTTAACAACAGCTATGAGCAGATGTAGCATTTCCCAAATGATAGAATATATAAAGACAAAAGGGGGAATTAGGTGTCAACCTTAGGCAACTCTGCCCCCTTTACATTCAGGGGCTTGTTTCTCTTTGTTTGGATTCTGGCAGGTGCATGTTTGTAATGGTGATTTCTCACTTAATTGCTAAATCTTTCTAGGCCACAGTAAAATCCATCATGGACCAGACATGAGTATGCTAATTCCTCATCTCTCCCATAATGTACAGATTCAATGGGGTCTTCTTCCCGCCAATGTGCATTCCTAAATGCCATTAATAGTAATGGGAGTGAAATGCAAACTATGGCTAAGTAGGCCCTAGTGCATGAAATAGAGTCTCAACCACAAAGACAAGCTGCCACACAGCTCACTGCCGGGGCACTAAATTAGGGGCTAGTGATTCTCAGGTTTGGACCAAGACGAATAAAAGGGAGAGGGGGAGGGGAGTCTTGTTCTCTGCTTAGCCACTACCAAGACTGCCCCTGGCCTGCAGATAAACACAGTGGGGCACTTTGAAGCTTCCAATCAGACACAGAGTGCAGCAAGACTCAAACACCAGGACTTGGAGGGAATTAATGAAACACAACGAAGCCAGTTCAACACAGCTGCCCTTTAGCCATCCTGCCCACTAAAAGACACTGTTTTAAAAACTGCCACCCTTTATTCAAAAAAACAAACGAAGTCCACTCTGGAGCACTGGGGAAGATTTCTGGTTTGGGTTATTTTTTCCCTTTCTCTCTCTCTCTCTCTCTCTCTCTCTCTCTCTCTCTCTCTCTCTCTCTCTCTCTCTCTTTTTTCTTTTTTCATCCTGAAAGTCCAGGATGGCTTTGGCATAATGAAGGTCATATCTTCTAACCGTGGTAATGTTCACACAGGAACCTGAGCTCCAGGCTGGGCCAGGCTGGCTTCTCAGTATCCCTCTGCAGAAGGTGTTGCCGATTAAACTATCACATTTCAAAGGGCTCCTTACAGTAAATAGGAAAGAAAAGAAAAAAGAGATCCAGGGCCTTTTGTTAGTCAAAAAGCTAGGGAAAGGCGATAATTAACCCATTTTTGTAGAGAAATCATTTGGACAAAAGTCAAGGGATTTACCACCCTGTCAATTGTTAAGTCTAGATAAGGACATTATAGTCTATGACACAAAGGGTGAATGGACGGGGAAGGTGGCTGGAAAGTAGGCCACTACTCCTACTTTACCTCATATCTGGAATAAAAAAAAAAAAAAGACATTTTCTTTTTTTTTTTTTTGTCATGAAGCGTCCTACACTGACTGACTAAAGGATTTCCCCTCCCTCCCTTGCATTAAAACATAACTTCAGAGCCTGGCTTTTTGCATTCTGTTAAATATTCAAAGGTATTGTGCAATTAGCATGTCATTAATGAATAATTAATTACAGCTAAAGCAGCCTTCAGACTTTTTGCAGCTAAATTATTTAAACAGCAAATACAACAATACAGCGCCGTTCTGTGGCTTGGTGTTTTGTTATTGTTTTATTCGAAAGGACATTGATATCACACTTTTCATTAGTTGTATGAATTATGTGCCACAAAGGCTCTTTTCATTTGTTTCCCTCTCCTTACCTAAAAGTTGCTTCATCTGCCCTAAAAGGAAAAAATTAATTCAGTTCAGATTCAATTTCCTAAGAATTAATTGGCTGCAAATATCTGAACACTGTAGCTGGGGATAGAAGGATTAGATATCTGGACTTAACAAGAAAAACGTGAACTTACTTCTATCTGTTCTTTTAAAATAACTTGCACAAAACTTCTTTTTTTCTAAATATTCAGTTACCAGTTTTGAATAAGGAAATCCATTAAAACATATGTATATATGTATGTATGTATATATATATGTGTGTGTGTGTGTGTGTGTGTATACATAACCACATAGTATTACATAGCTCTGCATCCAGTAGGTAAGAATTAAACAAAAAGTTATTTGCTGCTACTCACAGGCACACATCACCAGTAAGATATGTGTTCCCATTTACAAGCTGCACATCTGGGATCAGTTGACGTATCCATCTGCTAACTACCCCAGTGAACAGTATGTCTGGGACCGTCAAACCCCTGCATCCATCACAAATTCCTGCTTTAATTGTGTGTTTACGTGGCAAACCTCTGCTTAAGTATATTTTAATACTGTTTTAAGCAGTTGTAATTGCTCCTTTCTTCTCCATAGTAACTCCAACACATTTTATTTACCATTACAACAGGCTGGGATTCTTCTAGCCTCATAGATAAATAAAGACAGAAACCCTCGTCCTGCACCAGAAAGAAACAGCAGACACTGTGAGGCCAAAACCAAGGGCTTTCCCAGCCCAGAGAGCATCGGTCTCTTACATGAAATCAGTGCCTTGAGTCACAAGTTCAAATCTCTGCCAGGCCACTTCTGTCTTGCTCTATATTTCTGACTGGAGGAAAGGAACAGAGATGGAAGAGGAGGAGGAAGAGGAGGAGGAGGGAGAGGAGGAGGGAAGCTTTGAAACGAATAGTCAAACCTCTTATCTTGAGAAAGCTAAGAAGCTAGTCACAGGTTTCCTTCATTGTCTTTAAGGATTGTTAGTGTTCTGTGTATTAGAGACTGAGAACTTCAGTTTTACAAGAGGTGGGTATTTTAAGGTTTTAGGAGAGTGGACAAGAACAGGAGGAGTTAGTGTGTATTCAGGATGCCTAAAGTCACATAGTGTAGCCTTAGACCTTGCTGAAATGTTTTCATATTCTCTTGATTGTGTTGGGGATGTGGGGAGCAGAGGCAAGCCTGTGCTGTGGCACATGTCTGGAGGTTCCGAGAATAACTTTTAAGAATCACTCCTTCCCTTCTACCATGTGGATCCCAGGGAAGAAACTTAAGTCATCGGGCTTGGCAGCAAGCACCCTTACTACCTGATCCATCTTGCTGGCCCCTTAGCTGATTTTAAAGCTATGGTTTCATAATTGAGTCTACTAACAACCTGAAATCACAAGAGAATGGATGAGAAAGCAGGGAGAGGGGAAAGAAAAGAGGGCAATAGAGAAGATGAAGGGAACAAAAACAGGAGTGGAGAGATACAGCAGCCTCCATATTTAGGGAGAACTGTGCAGAGGGGGTTTTACTGTATTTTTCCAGCCTGCCCGACATATATATGTATAGCAGGATGTCAGACTTCACACGGTGCTGTTTGGCCACTTCTCAGGTTTGAGGAACCGAAAGTCTTGTGTGCCTGTGTATTATTGTACTGATGCAAATAGTGGACTTTTCTACTCGATTGACCACCATTTTCTCAGGCTGTTCTGTTTGCCACTTTCGGTTCCTACCTTGTCTGTAAATGCTCACATAGTTGTGGGGCAGAGCAGGCCACAGCCTCGGGGCTGCCAGCTGAGGACCCTCCTTAGAGTTCAGGACTTATTTTGGTTCAATTCAGTTAAGTGACTGGCTGAATACAAGCCGTTCACCCAGGCCAGAGAGACTGGCTTGTCAAAGGCACCATTTCCAAGACTGTCAGCAAAGATACTGGAGGCCACTTTTTGCCTTGAGAATAACTGAATGCAACTCCAAATTGCTTTTAATTCATTTGCCTTTGTGAGTCGGCCCCATGGAAAAATGGATAAACCATCACGTGTGAGGAATTGTTCTTCGGAGTGGCCCCTACTTAATAAGACGGTCCTGTTTGATCTGTTTGATAATGATTATTGGTGTCTGTACAGGCTACTAGCCTGAGGAGAAAGAGGGGGTTTACTCCAACAACCTCAATCTTTCTGCCAAGCCGGTGCAGTCTGATGAGAATGTGGCAGGCACAGAGATCTTATGCCCCATGACCTCATGGGGAGCCTCTCTGTGTCTGAGCCAGGGAGGCACTGCACACTCTTTCTGGACATGAACCTATAAGTACAAGTCCAAGATGGAGACAAGACATGCTTCTTGTGAATTCATTCCTCAGGTTATATTTCACTGTGACTTGTGGAGCCAAGCTAGGTTAGAGCCTTGAGTACACATAAAAGGAAACTGAATTACCATTAAAGGGGGAAATAACCTGAATCAACACAGGCCACTATGTGCCAGGTCTACTTTTATCCTGCAGTCCTCATAGGGGAGCAGGAACTGCAGAGAAGTAACTGGAATACATTTATATAATAAACTTTAGACCTCATATCTAGTAATTGGCAGAGGCAAGATTCAAACTCAGGACTCACTCAACAGCATAAAATTCTAGCCCTCTCTTGGTTGGTATCGCCAGTAGTCAAACTGCACTGTTTTTTGTCCAGGGCAAAACAGCCAGGGCTTGACGTGAGGTCAAATTGGTTTCTGTGCAAGCAAGCAAGTGATAGACATCGAATGAACCCATCCTACCCTATTCTGATGTTTCAGAAAACTTCCCCAAACTCTCTGCTGCTCATCTTGAGAAGCCATATAGAATGATGGAGGTCCATTTCACCACCTTTCCCTGAGAGACACAGGATTTCTGATAGCAGTTGATGGATTTCCTAGGACAGATCACTGCTGGCTAATTACACTCTCATGGAGTGAGTGCTGCCTGCACTGGAGAGGTCATAGATGCTGTAGGTTTACGTAGCAACCAAAACGAAGAGAAAGAACAAGGCTATGCTTAATTATGAAATATCTAAAGGGAAATTAACTGTAATAACAACCATTCATCCATCTCTTCATTCATTTAGGAATAATAAATACTTATTGGTTTTATTTGTTATTTATATGCTACAAACTCCTGCTTGGAGGTGATAGACACTGCCTTAAATTAATAAATCAGCGTGTGTGTGCATGTTTGTATGAATCTGGATGCATATGTATACGTCTTTGTGTGTTAGTGTATACATATCTGTGTATCCATGTATGTGTAAATGTATGTGTGCATGTCTGTATATGTGTACATACATAAGTATATGTATTTAATTATATGCATACATGCATATGTGTGGGGTCTGTGTGTGCATGTACATATATTTATTTTTATGTATGTATATATCCATGTATATGTGTATAAGGTGTGTGTGTGTGTGTGAGAGAGAGAGAGAGAGAGAGAGAGAGAGACTTAAAAATACATTCAAGGCCACAAAGCTAATAAATGACAAGGCCAAGTTTTGGAATCGTTTCAAAGTCTAGCAACACTCTCCTTCATAATTTTATGCTACCAAGGAATCTAATACTTTGGTGAGATACCACAAAGGGATAACATATTTCCAGACCAATCTCAATAATACAGTTTCCTCAAGAAATGCAGATTAATGGTCTCATTTTTATGAGAGTCCATACCTCTGAACAAGATTTGTGTGCTAAAAGAAAACTAAAAGGTTTCTCAGAGTATGATACTAACTAGAAATGTAACTTCGGACTCAGTTTATAAGACACACACCACACACACACACACACACACACACACACACACACTTCCAGATATTCCTTCCACAAGAACTTTTAAGAGTTTCTTTCAAATCATGACCTGAGTTTTCCAATTTTATCTTCAGCCATCCAAATAATAATCCATTCCCTGATACAATGCTTGCTAAAAGAAAGAAATTTCAAAATACACCAAGTCCAACGGAACTAGCTAGAAGGTCCAAGGTGTCAGGCACACACACACACACATATCACCTCTGATGCCTGGACCACTTCTGTTAGTGGGAAATGTCAGCATCTTCAGAGTGCCCTGTGCCAACCTCTCTGCAGGAAGCACCCCACATGATAACCCCATTTTACACAAGAGCAAAGTAAGGCACAGCAAGTTTCAATATCCCTTCTAGCCAATCATTTGATGAGGAAGCTCCTTGATCTGTCTGTAATATACTGTAATACAAAACGATGTGGTGCAAAGAAAAAAACTAAATGAATATGAATAAGACTTCAAATAGACAAGACCAAGCCACGGGATAAAAATATGAGTAAGAAGTTCTGAGACAGCAACAGCCACATCTATTCTGGTGCAAGTTGGGTCCATAGTACCTTTTGGTTGTTTTGTTTTGTTTGACAGGGTTTCTCTGTGTAGCCCTGGCTGTTCTGGAACTCACTCTGTAGACCAGGCTGGCCTCGAACTCAGAAATCTGCCTGCCTCTGCCTCCCAAGTGCTGGGATTAAAGGTGTGTGCCACCACTGCCTGGCCAGTATTTGGCCTTTTGGACATTGGTGAATAAACAGTTAAGAAACAGAGAAATAAATATGTGCTCCTTGGGTGTACTGAACTCCTAGAACATTTACCTCACAGACGTTTACTAACCAGGGTTTAAGTCAAAGAACAGTGTGGCCCTGCAGGCATCATGGTAAGGCTCCCTCCTCATCTGAGAGGGTGCTTTGCCTCAGCCCAGGTCTGGCCATGTCAGCACCCCTCACTGAGGAGGACACCCCAACTCAGCACAATGTTGACAATGTGTATCTTGTTTTCACTAGGTGTGGGCATCAGAGATGGAATCCAGAAAGTCTCCACTACTCTTTGTATCCTGCCATGGATGGTTCTTCTGATAAAACATCGATAGTTACCTTAAAACCAACCAGTATTTGTCCAAGCAAATGGCTAGCAAACAGCCATTACCTCTGATGTAGAAAAATGGCCAGCATCCCTCCCAGCCTCTCTTGAAGCAGTCCTTTGCAACCCGTATAATTTTCTTGGCACTCCCCTTGTGGGGTGAGATCCTTTACACATATTTTAAAGGGGGAAAGACAGAAAGAAAAAAGAAAGAAAGAAAGAAAGGGAGACAGAGAGAGACAGAGAGACAGAGAGAGATACGGAGAGAGGCATAGAGAGACAGAGACAGAGACAGAGACACAGAGACAGAGAGACAGAGACAGAGAGACACAGAGAGAGGTAAAGGAAAAGAAAACCTGCCTGCAATGAAAATTTCTAATCTTGCCTTTGTAAAAATCCTGCCAGCCCAGTGAGCTGCCCCTCCCCCTTGATCCAGGCCTCTGTGTTTTCAGACGAAGGGGTTGAAAAACATTGTCCTGCTGCATTGAGAACGACATCTGACAGAGCTCGGTGGTGTCCTAACTTAGGTGAATTTAAATGACAAGCTTGGCTTTTCTGAGTCCTGGACCCTCTTTTACAATAGAACAGCTTGACTGCAGCCTGGCAGAGGAGCAAAAGCAGAGGAATCAAAGTTTCCTTCAAATCCCCAGTGGTGCCATTGACCTGTCAGGAGGCTGCGACCCGCCCCTGTTAATACATGCAAATCAGATGCTTCCAGTTTGCCGTTCTGATTGGAGTACCACACCTTCACGTTCCAGGGGCACAGGGTGAGCGAGAGTCCTATCACAATTCACCTCGCCCCCCCCCTTTTTTTTTCTTCTTCAAAAACAGGAGGACAGCCGACTACCTTTCCGCCCTGCCCTTCATCAGTCAGGGAAGAAGACTCTCTGATGGCTTCCTGATTAGCATCAAGGCAAAGGCAGCGTGTTTTCAATAGACTAATGTTATTACCTGAATCATAGGCCTCTTGCTCTCAACGCACTCTCCCACCCCACAGACTGGTTAACGCACACATCCTGCTGGCGGGATTGCTTTGGTAACAGTCGTTTTTATAACAGAAAGAGAAGGGTCTGGCATGTCCTGGCCTAAGCTTCGCAATGCGAGCCTGTTATGGGGCCAGAAACATTGTTTGCAAAGCATCCAGTTTGAAACTCCCCCACACAGTCAATGGCATTTGTCATTCACATTTAAGAAGGAATATTCATACGAAAAGGACATTTTAAGGCCAGTGTTTTGAGTTTCAACCTGTGACTGTCTTTTTGACTCCTTTTGACTAGCACCTGCCTTCACTGTCACTCAGGCCTTGTCAGAATGAGACCAGAATCTTTACTCATCATATCAAGGTAATTGGAAATCAAAGAGGGAGAAAGGAAGGGTTACGTAAAATATTTTAATATATTGGCATTTTTCTGAAGCTTAGAAAACCACTGCCTCAATGAATCCCTGAATATTTAACAAATCTAAACAATAAACAAGCCATAGACACATTGCCAATATTTTATAAAAAAATAATATTCTCAATACTAAAGAGGTGAATACATGGAACCAAAACTATAAGAAAACCCTCTTCATGAAGAATATCAAAGATTTAAATAAAGGGGTTTTTTTCAATATGCTATAGATATTAAAATTTTCAGTCTTTTCCCCCCATGGGGGCAGGGGCTGTGTTGTTTTTGAGACAGAGTTTTTCTGTGTAGCCCAGACTGTCCTGGAACTTGCCATGTAGACCAGGCTGGCCACAAACTCAAGAGATCCTCTTGAGTCTGCCTCCCAACCTTTTCAGTCTTCAACATAATTTTATTCAGTATCTAGGAGTCCTCCGAGGCTAACAAGTGGCTTGATTGTCCATGGGCAAGAATAAACAAGCAATTGCAATTGCTGTATTAAAATGAGAGAGTTACAGAATTAGACATACTATATAGCCATAGGAATTAAAAGCATTCAGTAAGGGAATCTGACCAGACAAATGAATCAATGAATCTGTTATAGTCTTGACTGGGGGTGGGGGGAGAGGTCAGCATTCAAAATAGTAGAACTGATATCCCCTGTGTCCTTGGAGTTCCATTCTGAGAGACCCAGCAGCAAACACTTGCCCTTTTTACTGATAAGGAGGAGGTGAACTGGAGAAGCAAAGAAGCTGGGGAGCTCAAAGCAGCAGCTTTTGGCCAACCAGCACCAGAGCATTGTATCAGCTGAAGATCTATGCTGGATTTATTGATAACGAAGAAGGCATCATAAATTGTCAGGAAAAGTCAAGTTGATTCAAAACTGCCACTAAAATAAATGTTAATTGTTTAGAAAAAATAATTGATTGATATTGTATAATGCCACACAGTAAAAATACATTCTAGAAATAGTGATACGGCTGCATGAAGAAGTGAAAGCAGCAGAGAAAGTGAATGCATTATATATGCACATACACATATAATATATACGGATGAATATTTATGTCACCCTGGTAAAGGGAAGTACTTACTAAGCATAAACAAAAAGGACGAGCCAAGCACCAAATCACTTGAGAGACTGAGGCAGAATTCCCACAAATTCAAAGCCACTTTAGCAACAGAGTGTGAATTCCAGGTTGGTTTGGGCTATACAAAACTAAAGATGTCTCAGCAGGAAAGACACTTGCCACCAAAATTGATACCCTCAGTTAGAACTCTGGGACCCACATGGTTGGGGGAAAAAATGATCTCTCTCCAGCTGTCTTCTGAACTCTGTTCTAGGACACTGAGGCGCACACACACACACACACACACACACACACACACACACACGAAAATCAAAAACTCAAAAATAGAAACAAATTTTTAAAGAAATGATTAATAAGCATGTAATTAATAAAAATAATGACATTAACATTTTAGATTTCTAAACTGAACACAAACCAGAATTTTTTTTTTTTAAAGACTGTAGTGGTGGTGGTGGGGGGTGGTTCATGGTGGTTTCAAAGTGTGTTCTATAAGTTCTTTAAGTTGCATGTAAACTTGAGAAAGACTCAACTGTCTACTTCAGGGAGCTGGACTAGGATATTTGCTGATTAGCGAAAGAACTGAATCCAACTTGAAACCTCAAGGCTGGGTCAGAAGGCACTTGGGTTTCCTTCCAGTTTGCTTCTGGGGAGCCAGGTGCCCTGTTCTGGTGACACCTGACAGCTGGGA
Source organism: Mastomys coucha (assembly GCF_008632895.1). NCBI lineage: Eukaryota > Metazoa > Chordata > Mammalia > Rodentia > Muridae > Mastomys > Mastomys coucha. The sequence continues at coordinate 39,925,723 of NW_022196911.1, read as the reverse complement.
GAGCCCTCGTACAGGTTAACAGGCATGTGCCCACAACCATGATGCATAAGCCACCGTGGAAAGGGGACCCCAGTTCCAGCAAGTCTTTCCTGTAACTGTGGTTATTCATAAACTCCTGTGACAATAAATATATACTGTTCTATCTGTCTTGGTGTGTCCTATTTCTCATTTTTGAGACAGGGTCTCTCTGTGTTTTTCATGCTCCTGTTCTCCTGCCTTAGCTTCCAACATGCTAGGATTAAGGGCCTATACCTCCTTGCCCCATTTACCTTTAAAAAAATGTTTAACTCTTTTTTTATATTATACTTTTTAATCATTTATTATTTTAAACTTGATATGCATAAGGCAAAAAGATGAAGAAACATATTAACTGGTAACTCAAACAAAGAATAATATATATGTATACACACACACACAAACATATATATACACATACATGTATATATATATATATATACATACATACACATACATGTATGTGTGTATATATATATATATATATATATGCCAAATACACACACACAGAGAATGAGAGAGAGAGAGAACCTAATCTCTCAAACCTCAAAATGTAGACTGCAGTTGGAAGTAAAGAATGGATTTCAGTTGATTAAGTAAGCCTGTGCAGGATGCCAGTAAGCCGCACTCCTTTTAACACTAACACGTGGGAGTGTAAACAGGTGTCATATGTCTGGAGGGAAACTTAGCCCATTGCAGCAAAAGGCTTAAAAATATCCATCTCCTTTAAGCCAAAGAGCACACTTGTAGAAGTTGAGCCGAGAGACCAAAACTCAGAGCCCAGAGTCAAGCACAAGATTGCTCATCGTGCCATTTGAACAACAGCAAAACGAAGTGAAAATAGGCTGGGGCCGCCCGAGCAGAAGGATGCTTCACTGAGTGATGTCCACACTGTGTTCTTGCAGCTATTTCAAGCCTTGTGCAATGCTTCAAAACATTCACAGTGCGGTCAGGGAGAAAGCACATTTCAAAACAACGTAATTCCATTTTAGAAACATATCATGCAGACATACAGAGAATGACAGCATGGAATTTCAAATGCTCTCCAAAGAGCAAAATTAAGCCATTCACTTATATTTTAATTTTATTTGTTTGTTTGTTTGTTTGTTTTTCTGGACAGGGTTTCTCTGTGTAGCCCTGGCTGTCCTGGAACTCACTCTGTAGACCAGGCTGGTCTCAAACTCAGAAATCCACCTGCTTCTGCCTCCCAAGTTCTGGAATTAAAGGCGTGCGCCACCACTACCCAGCATTATTTTAATTTTTTTTAAAAGAGTCATTGTTAAGAACAAGAGATTAGGGACAAGCTTACCACTTGCACCCACTCTCATCTATGAAGGTCATTTCTATCTTTAAAAAATGATACAGCACACACTTATATACATACCTGTGGGGGGGCTGTGTGTGTGTGTGCGTGCGCACGCACACATGCGCATGCATGGCTAAGTTTCAGGTTGGAGAGAGTCATTTTCAAAAGAATAGAAAAGTGAAAAAAGCTAAATTCTGGGAAGAGTTTTCCCAAATAAGATAGGACAGACTTGATAATGCTGTCCTAAACCTGAGCTGTTAATGGACCAAACACAACCATTTTATTTACATTCACCTTGTATCTGTGCCACTCACAGACCCAGTGACTGTCTTTTTACAAGTGCTAGGATTAAAGGTGAGTGCCACCACCATACTGCTTGTTTGTTCATTTTAAACAAAGCATTTTAAGCACATTTTTCAAAGCCCATGAAGGTTTTCAGGGCAAGGTAAAGAACAACTAACCAAAGGGATGAGCTCTAGAACAAGCCCCGCCTGTGGGAGCGGAGGTCCCATCTCTGGCCTCTAGTTCCTCTTCTTTAAGAATAAGATTGGATTGTGATTAAGTTCTATTCTAATACAAATGGCTCCCAATTGTATGACTGAAGAGAACAATTCAGGAGAGCCAGTTCCTATCTAACTCCAACTGAAAGAGTCCAGGTCTCTCACAGCACACTCCACACATAGCCACACTGTCATCTAACAACCACAATGAACCCTTTTTCAAAGCACCCCAGTTCTCCTTTAACTTGTTGGGACTCATGGGTTACACTTCCACTTGCAGGCTGCTGCATCCCAGCAGTGAATGATACATACTCTGCTCAAACGCCTGTTCCATTATGGGACAATTATGGTTCCCAGCTGATCTGAAGTTCTTTTTTTTTTTTTCTTTTTCTTTTTGGTTTTTTGAGACAGGGTTTCTCTGTGTAGCTCTGGCTGTCCTGGAACTCACTCTGTAGACCAGGCTGGCCTCGAACTCAGAAATCCGCCTGCCTCTGCCTCCCAAGTGCTGGGATTAAAGGCGGGAGCGAGCCACCACTGCCTGGCCAATCTGAAGTTCTAAAGCAAGCTTTCTTGGACATACTCTTGAGTCTTAAAAAAATGTTCAGAGGTTTACCTCAGAAAACAAACATTTTTCCCAACAGCTTTGCAGCGATACATTGCCATTAACTTTTGAGATAACGACAAGGACTTCTTTCAAAAATCTTAACTCCAACATCCAGTCACAGTCAGAACAGCATTGGAACTGACTCCAAGATGTGTCACAACCCAGGGTTACAGAATACAGCAAAAATCCATGACAAAGCATTCCTCTGATTGGAAACTAATTTTGCTGCCTCTTCTAGCCTCTGTAGGTGTCTACCTACATGTGACACACACCGCAGAGTGAAAGGAAATAATGCTGGGGAGCTTAGCAGAGAAGACAGGGTTAGAGATCCATCACGGAATTTGAGGGAGCAAAAAAAAAGATGGAGGGAAGAACCAAGATTTGACATCATAACCTCCACGTCAGCTATTAGGGAAAGTATTAATGGGCGTGTGAGTTCACACCCTGTAAGTCAAAATACTCGTGAGGCTGTCGCAGAAGGATATCAAGTTCTAGGCCAGTCTAGACTGCATGGTGAGAAAGAAGGAAAGAAAGGAAAAAGAGGGGGGAAGAAGGAGGAGGAAGAAGGGAGAGGAGGGGAGTGAAGCAGAAAGGAAGGGGAGGAGAGGAGGGGAGAGAAGAGATAGAAAAAACGTTATAGTGTTTTCCTGTGTACAACTAATTAGAAGGTAATCTGCTGCGATCTATTTCTTTCTTTCCTGCTCAAAATGTTTATGAATGTCCCGTTTGGAAGCAGGCACCGCACTTGGAAACAGCCGCAGAAAGACAACGATAACCACATGATCTCTGCCTTACAAGAGCTCTGTTGAGGGGAAACTGCACAAGGAGTGGATACTGTGTCAAGTGTAGACCACTACAATAAAGAGTGGCGTGCACAGTATGGATATCAGGAGTGGGCCTGAAAGGAGCCAAATGCAGTAAGCAATCCTGAGGATGAGCCACAGACAGCTCAAAGAAAGGGGAGGATAGGAAAGCCAAGAGACCAAGACAGACATCAGAGTTGGAAAAATCAGAGTCCCAAGCAGCAGTTATCCAGTTCCATCAGTATGAGACGGCCCAGCAAGCGGAAGGAAGATGGGAGCTACCACAGGCAGGAATGAGTTTGAGCTCTAGTCTAGGTACCAAGACAGCATCACAGAAACAGCATAGTGGGACACATCGGTGATCTCAGCATCTGGGCCTAGCACATCACCAATACCAGAAGCATCTAGGGTCACCAAAGTCCAAGGAAGTACTCCGAGTTTGGCAGTCCCCGCCAACAACTGGTAACTCAACCCTCTAAGTTCCTCAGACAGGTGGAGCCCACTCAGAACCTAGAGCCCTCATTTTCTTTGCTCGTCTGACTGAAGCACCCAGCACGGTAGGCTATTTATTCTACAGGAACAACAATGTACTTTTTACTTCATACAGGACATATAGACCTATGTCTACAAGTTTAAAAAAAGAATATGGGGTTTCAAGTCCTGGAAATGCCACAAATCCTGGGGATGTTTAAGAAAATAGTTAACATTTGTCAAACTGATCTAACTTCAGTAAACAGAGATATCTTAAGACATGATGCGTCAAACAAAGAATCCGAAGTGTCAAGATATCTGGTAACCAGACTGAAGAGGTCGAAAATAGCAGCGGACTGTGAGTCAGAAACTGTGGCATTTAGCTTGTCACTAGTTGGGTAAGAATTGTGCTTCCAAACATCTTCACAGGTGAAAGAGAGAGAGACAGAGAGAGAGAGAGAGAGACAGACAGACAGACAGACAGACAGAGACAGAGAGACAGAGACAGACAGAGACAGACAGAGAATGGAAGAGCCTCGAGGTCCTTTGAGATGCCAGAGATGTGGCTGTGTAGTGCTTGCTATGCTACAGTGTGAGGCCCTGCATTCTATTTCTGGCATTGAACACAAGGACACAATGGTGCACATCTGCAACTCCAGCTCTCTTAGAGGTGAAAGCAGGAAGATTGGGAGTTCAAGATCACATACCAAGTTTGAGGCCAGCTTGAGTTGCATGAGACCCTGGCTTTAAAAAAAAAAAATAGAAGTATTCTTTAATCCTGAAAGTTCTAGTATTCACCCCCTCCATGTTGTGAGTTAGCTTGCTGATTGGGTGACCATGATCACTAAAACAGGAAAGTGTTACAGTGACTGTTCAAATACACACACACACACACACACATACACACACACACACACATCCCCTTTCCTGACACTGCAAACCCTCTTACATTTTTCTCACATATTATTTGCAAATCTTTTCCACTTTTCTTTTTTGTATAAAGGAAGGTTGTGAGGGTGGGGGACGATTGTAAATTTGTGCTTGATTAATTTGCATATTCCCTTAATCATCCCAGTTGTACTTCCCAACTCTAGGAAGATGAGTTCCATTCCAAAGTTAAAGATTTAGCAATGAAGACAGCAATTGCAGAATTGGGTCTTGATGATAGTTTTTAAAAGTCCCCCTCCCTCCCTCCCTCCTCCTCCGTTAAGTTACAGTGATTAGCTCATGTGAATTCTGTGTTTATTCCAATCTCTAAACCTTCTGTGGCATTTGACTTTAAAACAGGTTTTCTTAAATGTTGATCTAAGATTTGGGATTAAAGTAGGCACATACCACCTGCTTAAAGTTGGCATAAATGTTGTAAAACAGGATGGCATACTTTTTCTAATCCTTGTCTCTAACCAGACCCATATGTAAATTTCACACAGTAGTATTTAGTAGCATAATTAATCCCTACTTTATGTTATGAGTAATATTTCCTATTCCCGACCCTGTGACGTCCTTTAAGAAGATCCATGTTCCAATTAGACTAGCCCATCGGCGCTCTTTTAATGAGCAGATTAATCATTCAGATGGGTACAACGGTGTCATCACAGGTTTTAAATATGATCATCTACATCCTAATGGTGCAGCAGAGCCTTGGCTTAAAGCAAAATAAAGGTAGGCAGAATTGGGGAGAGTCTCATTTTGTTCTCTATCTGGACCCATTCAAGAGACAGGAAACCTTGAGTGGTGCAAAGGGGCAGATTTGGGAAGATCATCATAATTCAGCTCCTACCATTATTTCTCCAAGAAGTCACATGCATTGGCTCCCTGAAGCGCTAGCTGGCATGTGTGACTTTGAAGTGGAGAGCTTCTTTATTTCCTATTTTCTCAGTTGTTTTGCATTTCTTTCCTAACTCTGAGCTCATCTTCCCTTTAGTGAGGAAGGAGTAGGAAAGGAATTTGCAAGTAATAGCAAACTATCTATTTACTGATTGGAAAGAGGATCTCACTAGATAGCCCTGACTAGGGTGGAACTGGGTATGTAGACCAGTCTGATCTTGAACTCTCAAGAGATCCTCCTGCCTCTGCTCCTAAGTGCTAGTTTTAAAGGGATGTACCACCACACCCAGCATGAGAGCAGTTTTGTTTTGTTTTGTTTTGTTTTGTTTTTACAGTATAGAATAGAGTTTATTCAGGGCATGTGGTGGGGAGTTTAGAGGGTAGTAGAGGCAGAGAAAGACAGAGAATGGAAAAGTAGAGGGCAGCCATGACCACGTGGAGAGAGGGGGAAAGGGAATGGGGAGAGGGAGCAAGAAGGCAAGAGGCAAGAGATGAGAGCAGTTTTAAAAAGAAGCTTTGATTTGGGGTAGGACTCACCTATGTTACTCAAGTTTCTCTCTATATAAGTACAAGAGGACAGAAAGAGAGAAAAGCAGAGACAGAGACAGACACAGACAGACACAGACAAAGAGAGAGACAGAGACAGAAACAAAGACAGACAGACAGACAGACAAGAGAGAGAGAGAAGGAAACAGAGACAAAGACAGAGAGAGGAACAGACAGGACAAAAAGAGAGAACAGACACAGACAGAGAACAAAAGAGCTCCCAACAATGCCATGGGACTAGAAAACTGCTTATTTTTTGAAGCCATCACATCAGCTCTCTACAAAAGGAGCATTCCAGCCAAATCTCATGTTATCAGTTCTCTGGGCAAAAAACCATTGAAAACTCTGCTCACAAAGAAAAGTAACAAAGCTAAAATTTGCTTTAAATCACTCCAATTAGCAAATCTATACACTCTTAAATGACAATTTACAAACCCACGGCACTCAAACTAACAAGACTTTCTTTCCTATATCTATTAGCAGTTTATTGTGATCACTACCCTCAAAGCCACCAATTCCTATTTGAAGACTTTACATTCAGGTCCAGATCCTCCACTCAGGTAAGTGTGTGTTTCCAAAGACAGATACATGGCTAGGTCTTAAAAATGAGGTTCAATCACCTCCTTTGACCAGTAAATACTGGTTATATTTTTCAATACCAATTGCTCATGGCCAGTTTGTCTATATCTACAGCCAAGTGTGTTCTGCCAAGAAATCTCCAAAGAGAACATGGACTGACTTAAACCCAGAGTGAGGGATAGCAACTTAAGGCAGATGTCAAGGATATGATAAAGAGACATAAATGGGGTGGTATTGTTAAAATGCTTGGGGTAATCCCCAGGTTCATCAGAGACATCTGTAATAACATCCCAAATGCCTGGTGTCTGGATCTGTTTAGACTTAGAAGGAGAAGGAGGAGGAGGAGGAAGAAGAGAAGGAGGAGAAGGAGGAGGAAGAGGAGGAGGAGGAGGAGGAGTAACAAGAACAAGAACAACAAGAACAAAAAAGAACAAGAAGAAGAGAAGGAGGAAGAGGAAGAGAAGGGGGAGAAAGAAGCCTTTCAAGAAATAAGACATTGGAATCTGTACAGGAGAACTAAAGACTGTTCCTTAGTGATAACTTTATCCAGTCAACTTAAAAATTTGCTAGGTTCTTCACACAATGGTATGGAAATGACACTAATCCATCCCAGAAAGTTGTATCATTTTGGAGACACCTTCAAGATAGGTGCACCGTGCACATGAATTTGCCACCATGAACAAATGTGTATTCAGCAAACATCCTCCCAGGATGACAATAGTGAGGCAGAAACATTATCCTTATTGTGAAATGCAACCTCCTTTTACAACTCCCAATTTAAGTCTTAGGTACCACCTAAAACCTGTGTATGACACATTTCCTCTTCATAACATAGCACTTTTCCAGTCTTTCTGCATACTTTCTGTTGAAATCTACCCTGGAAATAGACTAAGACACTGTCTTCATGAAACAGTATGTGTCATCAGATGTCTATTTGGAAAGAGATGGGGAATTACGTACTTGTAGAGAATCAATATTGTTAGGATGTTAAAAAGCAGCTAGAGATAGATGTTTTCAATTGGAAAAGAGTGGTACGAGGTGTGTTGGAGGAATGGGGAAGTGTAAAGGACTTCTCCTATCTCCAGATTCCTGATTTATCATTTGGAGACATCTTCAAGAAAGGTACACACTCACTGGCCACCATGAACAAATGCATATTCAGCCAATATCCTCCCAAGATAACAATTTTTCAAAAAGTCATCAAAGGAATAGTCCCCAAAACATGGGAATATTAAGAGATTTGTGCATGAATTATACACAGATACTATTAAAGATGATAACACGTCTGTCCTGGGGGTCCAGGTGTAAATATAGAACATTACTGAAATGTAGACTAAACATGTAACTTGAACACACTTATCTTTTCTCCATTAAGTACCACATCATAGAAAAACACATGTCAACAACTACAAATAACTGCAGTAAAATAATTATAAATTAGTTCTAGATGTCGAAAGCTGTGCAACTCGTTTGATGCTTCCACTGAGGACACAGTCCAAGAGGAGTTAATCAAGCATAGCAGCTTCCTAATCAGAACAGTGAACTAATGATCCTATTTCGGAGTAATACCAGTCAGACAGAGCTCTCAAAAGGTAGTTAACATCACATCGGCAGAAGGGAATGACAAGCCAAGTCCTGGCTGGGGTAATGCATCATTCATGCCCCTCTCATCCTGACATTTTAACGTTATCTTGTTTTACTGTGTCGGCCTAACACTGCCACTGCTGGCAAATTAAACTGTGAACTTACAAAGTGGGTGGCAATAAATACAAATTATGAGAGTTCAAAAGATGTCCCTGGAGGTGTGCAGCGAGATATAGAATGTCTCTAATTTTTTTTTTTTTTTTTTTTTTTTTTTTTTTTTTTTTTTTTTTTTTTTGGTCACAGTAGTAGTGGTAGTCAGGAGGCACAGTGGAGCAGGCAGACTTAGAAACAGGAGAGAGATGAAGGGGGACAGGGATGGAAGGAGAGAGAAAGAGGGGAGAGAGGAGCAACTAGCTGATGAAGAAATGATTTTGAAGATCTACTTATCTAAAAAGCCAACTTGAAGAACAATAGAAATAGACTTAGAAAACTATATAAATATTCAAGTCTTATACATATTGGTCTTTCACACAAACAGCTTCTTCAATCTATTTAAAAACCGGGCTAGACTCTATAAACTATCTGGTATTCTGGGCAAAACTCACAGTGAGAATAGAGGAGTTGATGGGACAGGAATGTTGGTCGCCACTGAGTTCTTGTTAAGTAAGATCTGCTGCTCCTTCCCCACCCATGCCTCCCAGCCCAACAAAGAGGAAACTCAGCTCTTTCTATGTGGCTGTGGGTATAACACATTAGTATGGATGCCACCAAAGATCCAAATGTCCAGTTTCTCAGGAAGCAGGTATAAGTTGAGAAAGGAAACTGCCAGGCTCTTACAAGCTGCAGCCATTCCGCATGCATCTGGACAGAGCAGCCGCAGGGTAGCAAGAAGAGATTTGAAAACTCAAGTGTATCTACAAAGTCCGCAGACTTAAAACACCTACAGTGAGGCACATGAGCACCCCAAATGGAGGAAGTCTGCCTTTTTTTAAAGTAATGTGGACATTTTTTAATTTAAAAATTAAATTAAATAAAAAGATATTACAAGCACTACAGTCAAAGATTAGATTTTTTTTTTTAAATACAGACTACCATAGAGACTTTTGCTCTCAACTTGGTCCAGTTCCACTAATGAATCTTATAAAATGTTTTATCTGCCTCTTCCATGCCCACAAACCACTCACGAGAGACTTGGGAACTATCACTTACTGCAGAGTAGAGATATCAGTTGGGCCATATGCAACAATGGCCTGTTTATTTTTCCCATAAACCATTGGTTTCATAGAAACTCATTAGCATCACCTGTGTTAATTACACTAGCAAACCAATCAACAGCTCCTTCTTAATTAGGTTTTCTTTATTAAAGCCGGAAATTGCCAAGGAGACAAAAGTCACCTGGGGAAATTATGTGAAAAGAAGTGTTCATGCCAAGTTACACACTAAAATAATAATAAAATAGCCGGGTTTGTTTACAGCAAAAGGAAACAATATTAATATTCAAGGTCACTGGCACACTCCTTATTAATTATTCTCATTATATTAAATTGTGATCACTTCTTCTTCAAGAGGGTCGGCTTAGAGGAAAGTCTTTATACTTCAATTTGACATCTGGTCAGCAGTTAGGACTTGCTTATTTCAATAAACAGAAGCACCTACGGGTTAAAGCAGTTGAGACTAATTTCACAAGCATATATCCCAACTGTAACTCTAAGTCCTGTGTGTCTGGGAGCAAAGCTACAAGAGCATATAAAAATCAACTGTGAGAGGAAAAGACCCCGTGGGCAGCTCCTGGAAGCTGATGCCCCTCTCAAGAGAAAGAAAGAAGGACTCCCAGTCATGTTGTTCACACTTGCAGGAGCTTTGCAGCAGAAAATAGAGAATGAGATGGGGGAAGTCACAGCACTGAGACTACAAAAATAACATTTTGCTTGTGCGTGTCTGTGTGTGTGTGTGTGTGTGTGTGTGTGTGTGTCCGTGTCCATGTGTGTGTGTGAGTGTGTGTGTGTGTGTGTGTGTGTGTCCATAGGCATACATGACCACAAAAGCTGGATGGTCAGTATCAGATGACTTCCTCTCTCTCTTATTCTTTAAGACAATGAACTTGGAACACATCAAATCATCTAGGCTAGCTGGCAAATGAGCCTCTGGGATCTCCTGCCTCCACCTCCCAGCCTTGGGTTACTGACACAGGCTGACACTTGGATCACGTGACCTGTGTACTGGGGATCTGAACTCAGGTCCTTGTGCTTGTGGAGCAAGTACTTTACCCACGGAGCCATCTCCTCAGTCTCCAAAGGAGCTTTTAGGAAGAGGTTCTGTCTCTGTGGTTTTGGTCAAAGTGTCAGAGTTTGCAGGAGTTTCCTTCCTCTCCTGGTCTTGTAGAGATGGAATGGGAGCGAGGCTGCTGAGCGACCCCTGAGGTCAATTTCTCATCTGTGCATTGGAAATAACAATGCCTAAACCTTATTCTTATAAGAAAAATCAGTTCATATTTAGATGGTAATTTGGTGAGGAAAGCCATTGGGTGACTGGTTTTTCCTGTTTCGAATGCCTCAGGAAATAGCCTGCTGGGGAAAACCTGTGGATCCAGATTCCCTGTAATCAGATTATGAAAGGAAGGAAAGAAGGAAGGAAGGAAGGAAGGAAGGAAGGAAGGAAGGAAGGAAGGAAGAAAGGAAGAAAGGAAGGAAGGAAGAAAGGAAGAAAGGAAAAAAGGAATTAAAAAAATAAAACAACAACAATCAACAACAAAAACAACCAGATTTGGAAGCTAGGCTGACAAGAAAAGCAAATAGCTAGCAAAAATGAAGTGAACTTGCTTTGTGGCATCAAACTCCAGGACTTAGCACCTGTTCTCTCTTTGCTCCCTTCACTGGGGTCACCAGCCCATTCCCAAGAGCAGGTCTGAAGAGAACCCAGGCTACAACAAAAGAGGCTCTGCTAGCA
>NW_022196911.1:39845670-39914532 GCF_008632895.1 Mastomys coucha | reverse complement strand
CACCGGAAGCAATGAAGAGGCCTGCCTCAAAGAGGTGGAATGTGAAGCTGCCTGAGTTTACCCTCTAAACTTCACGTGCCTGGATCCATACCCACCACATACCACACATATGCACACGTGTAAGAGAAGAAGGAGGAAGATGAGAATTGTCCTTAAGCCTCCAGGGACATTTTTCTGGGGGTGGGGGTGGGAAAGAAGTACTACAAAAAGCCAGGAAAAGATGGACAAAGGTGTCTTTTAAAAGGTATTACAGGTGGCCTCAAAGCCCAAGGAGGATAAGCTCCAGGGGCAAAAAAAAATCTGACTTCTCAAAAGCGCAGCCAGCCATTACCCAGTCCATATTAGCCTCTAAGAACTAAGCCCCTGGGGGTGCCCTCTCACCCCAACCTTGACAAAGACGGGGAGAATTTAGACTGTTTTCAAATTGTTGCCTAGTGTTGAGAGATTACTCTTCAAGCTAGAATACAGTCCTCCTGCTGCAGAAGAGAGCAGAAGGGTGCTTATATATGCGAGACGAGACACATGAATGTGGCTATCTTATGTCTCTTCCTTGATCAACTTGCTAATTGCTGTGGTGAGATCTTTAACCTTTTTCTCAGAGGTCCGCATAGACTTCTCTCCTGAATGAAACTTGAGCTGACACAAAAGCCAAGGTGTGGCTGTTGTGTCTGTGTGATGGGCCGATGACCTTTGCTGGAAAGGTGCTTATCATGCCAGGCCTTTGTCCTGCCTGGCCCCTTCAATCTGCATTCACAGCTGCTCTCTCTCTCTCCCTCCCTCTCTCTCCCCTTCCCAGCTGGGCTTCCTGTCACTCAAGCCTCAGCTGACTTCTTTGCATTCACCCTACCATGGAGGCATACACTGCCTTGCCTATCAGGGTCCATGATTGTCACTTAGCTAGAAAGATAGTTCAGGGGCAACAACTGTAGAAACAGGGTCAGAAAGGAAGAGCTGTAGTGAGATGGTTCTATTCCAAAATCACATCCTTTATGAGTCAAGGGTAGACTTGCATGGAAGGACGTATACAGAAGCCATGCCTTTAAAAATGAACATTGAACTGCAATGGTTTTAGGATTTTATTCAGAAAATTCTGGCAGATCTTGGGTATCTGAGCGAATGAGAAAAAAAAAAAAAAAAAAAAAACAGGTAGGGTTTAGGCAATGTCCTCCAACCTCAATTACTTTGCTTCTTCCTCAAAGGGAAATCCTAGGGCCTTTGTATGACTTATGGGACCCAAGAAAGGAATGCATGAGGCTGCCTTGTATTCTTTTATTTTCCCATTCATCTCCCTTGTTTCTCGCTAAGATATTCTTTCATGGCCTACATCCTCCTGACAATATCTTCACAAACTTAAAACTCCATTCTACCGCTACCACCTACTCAGCGACTTCACTGACTTGCTTAACCAGGTTAAACTACTCTCTCTCTCTCTCTCTCTCTCTCTCTCTCTCTCTCTCTCTCTCTCTCTCTCAAGTACACACACTCACACTCACTCACATGCACACCATTAATAAGGTTTAGGTTTAGCAAATCAGCCAAATATATGGTTTCCTCATATTGACAAGCTTACCACCTACTGGGGATCACATTTGTGAGCATGGTTCATAATGTCTGAACTCTTAAGACCCCAACTCCACCAGTTATAAGCTTCAAAAGAATCAGCACCTACTGTCACTAAATTCCAAGCCCTTGGCACTAAGAAAGTATGTGATAAATATTGGCTAGTCCAGCGAGGCAAAAAGTATTCTCTGAAGCACAGATTCACATCCATACTGTATCTCATAAAAGCCTTAGTATTCTTACTATTAAGTGCAGTTTTCATAACTGTATTAACATCATTGATACAACCTAAAATACCACAGAGCACTCTCAAGTTTAGGATACTATCTCACACTCCATGGAAACCTGAAAATGTACACATCCTCCAAATTCTATCCTCAGTCCTAGAGCATTTCACTGAAGTCCCCATGTATTCATGACTTTTCTGCACAATTTGCCCACATGTGCATCTTTAAGGTTCAGACTCCCAAAAAGGCACAGGTGCACAAGTGCAACTTATTCACTTTCTGGCTCTCACACCAAACAAGGTGATACATTCAATAAGTTTGGATCAACCAACAAATGGCTACCCTAGTCTGTCTGCTTTCCAGCTACTTTAACTGGATGGCAGCCTCTGGCTCAGAGGGCCCAATGAAACCATAGCCTTGTCTTTGAAGGAATATGAACTTGAGGCAGAAAGTCTGTCAAAACCACACGAAACTTTGGTGAGCGAGTTCCCAGTCTCAAGTAAGCTTAGGCAGCAATTCTGCTTTTACACTGTGGAAATTCTCAGCTGTCACTTAAGAGGCACTACCAAAATCTACAACCCTGAACTGCTTCCCCTTGATGATAAGCCTCAATTTCTACCATTTTGCATAATTTTTTCAAGCTTATTGGTAAGAAAAAAAAACCCTCCTCATTGGAAACAAACACAGCTTAGAGATTTTCTTTGTAGACAATCTCTTGAATACACACACACATTATCTCCCTGATAGGCAATAATGGCTCTTTAAGGCGCTGTCATGATCAATCGTAAAAATACATATTTAGAACACGTTAAAATGTGTGTATTATAAAAATGTTTTTAAATGAAAACTATTTACCCAAAAGACTATAATGGTTTTGAAGAGTATTTTGTAAATCCATACTTGAGACTTTAAGGGAAAAATAAAAGATTTCTGACCTGGGAGATCATAAAGACTTTACTGAAACCATTAATGTTTATTGTTGCTCAAGAGCTAAAACTGTTTCAGGAAACATGTATACAGGCCAGACGAAAAAACACAGCATATCTTCTTAAAAAGGGGTCTTCCATGCACCATTCTGTCCTGTCCCAAAAGCTGACAGACATCAGTCCATTATACTAACTAATGGCACACTTAGAAGAAAAAACGCCATCCAGAGACAGTAGCCTCGGGACTTTGACTAATGGGTACTGTCTAATGGTCAAAGACCCCATCAGCTCTGGTCACCAACAAGACTTCCTTAAGAGTAGTGCATTAAGACCTTGGTCACTGGGGGAAATCTGATAGAATGAACTGGAACTTTATCCCTTTTGATCCCAAGCCTGGTTCTGGAGAAAACAAAAGATGAATGACATCATTGAAAACCTAGTCTCCTAAACCACCCGTTTCTCCTTCTTCAGCCCAGATTCAAACAAACAAACAAACAACAAACAAACAAACGAGCAAACCAGCACACTATATGACAACTCATCTGAATAAAAGGCTCAGGTCTCACACCCGGTACTAACTGCTGCCAGTTGTGTCTCCCAGGGAAGAATATAAAATAAATCCTAGGTCTGCTGAAGAGTAGGGAGAAAAATGGATCGCTCCTAATTTTTTACATTCTGTTTAGTGAGGTCATATCTTACCCAACAAAAAGGAGTTGGGAGGTAGGGAGAGAACAAACGTAACATCAAGAGAGAGGGGGGGATGGAAGGTAAGGGGAGGACTCTAAGATTTCAGGCACCCCTAACACTACATGCGAAGCACCATCCTGCAGCAAAATGTCACAGGCAATTTACAAACAAGTCAAAAACTGGAACCAGCGTCACATGAGAAGCACGGTTGGGCCCAAACACGTGGGGCGGGAATTGAAAGGGGGCTGGTGCAGACCCACTTTTCACACTCTTTCTCCTTTCGAATTCACAAATCTCTGTTGGGTTTTCTCAAAATCTTTACCTGTTGGGACCCAGTGGCCAGCTGGGTTTGATGAGGGCAGCCATGCATCCCTGTAACAGGTGAAAGGGAGTGTGAGATGATAGGACTCCCTTTACAGCAAAGGAAGTCCCTAATAGTTAACGAAGAGAGGGGATTTTTCTTTCTCACACCTCAAACAACCTTCCTTCTTCACAGAGCCTGTGCAATAGACTGTCTCAGGAAGCAAACAGACACAGTTAAGAGTCCCTTCAAAGCTAGGCTTTCATTTATTGTCAAGAACAAATCAAATGGGTTCTTTTTGTGTAACACATGAGTTAGGCTGACCCAGCGATTCATACATAGCCAAGTAGTGGTTCATTGTATGGCTTTTCTCTTTTCCCTGTAATGTTACAGAAAAGAATCTAAATACCAGAGAGCTCCTAAGCCCCTTGATGAGAGTACTTACTTCATATCAATGGCAATGGACTCAAACCTAGGCGTTCTAGGCAGAATAGATTTCTTTGTTGGGTACTTTCCTTCCCCCTACTTGATTTCACACTAGCTGTGTGTGCAAACCCATAATAAATCACGAGGAATATAAAACACACTACAGTCCCTCCCCAAGTTGGCCTAGGTCATTTATCATTCTGTGGATTTCAAAAGGATGGTAGTGTTTTTATTGCAAAGGCCTTGTCATTACAGAAAGGAGAAAAGAAATTATTGATCACAATTAGATAGTATATTAGCAAGCCCTGATGCCTGTGTTGCTGAGGGTTTCAACCTACATCATTCTCTCCTCTGTTAAAATTCTGGACAGCAATTTCTGTTACGTTAGAATAACTGGTATAAGTCCATAAAATATAACTTAAAATGTAATTATACAATTTGCCATGCCAAAAGCAATCTGGTCAATATCTCTGAGACTCTGATATTTTCAGGTGCTATTAATGGTCTCCTATCATGGTACTGATTAAAGAAACATTTTGTCTTTTCATCTGGATGGAATGGCTAGTGTAATCACTGAGGCATAGACAGCTAAAATATTTATTAGTGAGTATACCTTGGTTCAGGCAGTGAATGTCAATTTAGGTGTGGAAAGTTACAACAAAGAAGCCCTCAGCTCCATCCAGTTTCAGGTTCCTCCAATGCTGCTGAGGTGGTCATCCCCAGCCAAGCAGGAGATCTTAAAATATGCTCCTATCAATACCCCAACACCACACATTCACACACAGACACACAGACACACACACACACACACACTGATGCAAGAACACACTCAAGCACATCTGCACAAGCACACACTCCTCTTCAGAGCAGGCCTTTTCAGGTTTCAAACCAGTCTTAAAATGACAATAATCATCATAGAACTAGGGGTCAACCAATAGAGACATGGTTAAAGATGAGAGGCACGAGATGGATGTAAACCACCCAACAGTGAAGCCTACCCAATAGCCAGGCTTCCAATCTATGGTTCCTGCTCAGTGAAGCAATATATAGACCAAAATCTCTCCTTCCCTCATCACAGAACACACAGCCTCTGCTTTATAACTCATAAGAGACCTACCATCACATTCTATTTAAATAACCAAACAGAACTGGCTGGCACCTAGACAAGGGCTCCTTCAAATCAGCCACTGGATATTATTTCTTTCACCAAACTACAATCTCATTTTTTAGCTTTGAAGCCTACAGACTATTGGAAGGTGTTTTGAAATGAATGGCACATTTCTTTCTTTCTTTATTTACCCCTGAGAGTGGAAAAAGATATGTTCCCTCAATGGTTATACAGGAAGAAAGGTACAGACCTATTCGTTCAAATCTACCAGCATAGTAGCAGACAAGAGTTCCACTATGTAACATACCATTTGTTTCAGATAAACATGTCTATGTCCTGTGTGTTCCAAAGCAGGATATGAAAAGAGTGGTAAAGAGTTGGCTTTGCTTAGGGGGAATACATCTGTGACTTCATAGTGGTCTCCAAAAGGAACTCTTCCTTTATAGAGGCCTCAAATGGGCCTCTTTCCTCATAATGAGCACATAAACATAAATTCCACCTAACACAGAGGAATGTGTGTTTATAGAACACATACAATAGAGACTATGTGGCAGATCTGCCAGAAACCAACCTCTCTCAATGAATGCATGTATAATCTCCATCCATAACATTCTAAAATTGTGTATGTATATATTATATACATATATATATGCATATATATTCAAACATTTCATTCATGTATATATTTAAATTTATCTTATCTACTGCCTATTCCCCTTAACACTCCTTATCACATTTATTTATGTATTTATCATACTCCCAGTGCTTTATTTATTTATTTATTTACACTGAGCCCAATTATTCCTGCCCATATGAGTCTCCATTGGCTCATCCACTGGGGCACAGGGAAACACCTAATAGCCAAAGTCCCAAGGAAAGTGACTCTCCCCCAATTTCTTCTTCCATACCTTTATCATTTCTTCTTTTCCTATAGACAAAACAATGTTTATGAGCACTAAAGAATGTTCATTGAGAAGCCAGAAGAAGTAAGCCAGAAGTGGGTTTTGCCACATATAAGTTCTGTCATTGAGATGAAGAGGCAGTCCATCTCGTGCTTCTGCAACTCTTAGACAAATCCTAATACAGGCCTCTTTTCCCACAGTGAATACCCCTAGAAGTACTAAAGAATGCAGGCTTACAAAACAGCCAGTAGGGCCAGAAAGATGGCTTAGCTTAGAACTACTTTGTCACCAAGCTGGAGGATCTGAGTTTGATCCTTGAGAGCCACATGGAGGAAGAAGAGAACTACTGACTCCTGAAATTTGTCTTCTAACCTGCACACACATCGTGGTATACACACATGTACACACGCACACGTAAACACACACAGATAAACACATGGAATCAAAGCATACTTTTCTATTAGACGAACCTAAAGTGCCCAGTGTAGAGGCCCGAGGGAACACATCGACTCTGAGTCTATAGTTAAAGTTACCAACTGACAACGTCTGGGGCCCCGGGCCTTTCTGCCTTGAAGGGGAGGAGGGAGACATGTAGACAGAAGGTACTGGGAGGGGAAATGTGTGATTCCAGCTCCAAAATCAAGTGACTCGCCAACCTCATCAATCCAGATGGTCAGACAAAGGGAAGAGACCAGCCTCGCACCCTTCCACAGTCCAGCCATGGGTTAACTGGCATCTCTAATACTTTTCACCTAGTCTGACTTGACAGATGCCTAACCTTAGCTACTGAGTGAAGACAGGCTGATGGGTCTTGGCTGTACAGAGAGAAAATTTTTGATGCTTCTCACTTATGACATGATTGATTTTCTTTCAGCAGCCCTTCACTTTGGGAAGTGGCGAGGGCTGGCTCACTGCGCCCCAGTGCGCCCTGACCCCCGACATGCGGCCGCTGTGAGGCTGGAAACCGATGACGGCAGAAACCTAAAAAATCAATAGGCCCTGTCAGTCAGGGGCGAGTCGGACGTCTTTTAAAAACCCAATCACGACATGCATTCGCTGCGTGGTGTGGATCCACTGCACACTTGAGAACACAATGAATTTCCCCCTTCCTTGACTTTTTTATTTATTTGGCGCTGCTTTGCACTTCCCTCTCTGAGACAAGAAACCCTTCACCTTTAAGTCAGCCAGGGAAAGAAGCAAGTGAGTCGTAAGGTTGGATTTTTGTGATTTTATTTAAAAAAAAAAAAAAAACCGGAAAAATTCCCTGGAAACTATTTGAATAGCATGGAATAAATAGAGCTCGTCACCACTGCCAACATAAACAATGACATCATTTTTTTCTTTTTTTACATTATCTGGAAAGAATTTGGATAGGACTTTTTAAGTCTAAAAAACCCATGAGGTCAAAACTGCTTAATAGCTTAATAAAGTTGATTAAGGAAAGACTATTGTTTAATTTTTCTTTCGAGATTTCTTTAAGGTGAAAGAATTAAAGAGGCATGCATGCACACACACATGTGCACACATGCACACACATGTGCACGCATGCACACACATGTGAACACATGCACACATTCTCACACACAGAGTCTGGTGTTCTCGGCTGGGTAATAGCAGAGACTATGAATGGCTCAGTTACCAAGCCAGGTCAGAGAAATATTCTCCAGTCAGTGTGGAAGGAAAATCAAATCTGCATCCTTTCTCTGAGAGACAGACAATGCGAAGGATGGCATTTAGCTCCTCCGTGATCTGAGCCAGGGGTTGGGGGTGGGGGGAGGATGTGGAGTAAATACCAACTGTGACAACCACAAAGATAAGAAAAAGACCAGCTTGGCTAGGAGGTTTCTGTGTAGAGAAAGGAGCCAGTTCCATGCTGGCACAAACGGGAGAAAAGGGAAGAACCTGGGGGCTAGAGAAGAGCGGGGAATGCTATAAGCATTGGTTATTATCATAAGAACTATAGGAAAACATGTTTCAGAAATTCTGATATGCTCTTCAGAGAAACATGTAGGTATGTGTGCATCTTAATATCCACACCAGGAAACATCCCTACATTAAAAATAAAACAAATAGAGAAAGAAAAAAAAAAACAACCTGTGTCTGAATTCCCAAACTAAACCCAATTAAAGGGTTTTTTTTCTTTTCTTTTTTTTTTTTTTATGGCTGGAAACCTGACAAGCTACAGTTTCCCCCTGTTTCAGTGGGTGTGTGTGTTTTAATGTAATATTAATGAGCCAGGATGGAGGGTCATAAAAAGTGATAGGTTTTTGCGATGGTAAATTATAAATCGGTATTGATTTTTCCCGGCACTAATGCAGCCGGCTTATTGTAAGACACCACAGGCA
The DNA here is from genome assembly GCF_008632895.1 of Mastomys coucha. Taxonomy (NCBI): domain Eukaryota; kingdom Metazoa; phylum Chordata; class Mammalia; order Rodentia; family Muridae; genus Mastomys; species Mastomys coucha. The sequence goes on along the minus strand of NW_022196911.1, from coordinate 39,906,050 downwards.
AAGTGCACTTTATCAGATTAGACTGGGGCCAGTATCAAATATACATGAGAATAAGGATGCATTTGTGAGTTAGACTAGACTTTTCTTCCCTAACAATGCATAAAATTTTTAAGGAAAAAAAAAATGACCAAGGATCCCAGGAAGTTCACCATTTTTTTTCCCAAAGCAGAAACTTCCAGAATCATTGCTCTTGGGACGATTTGTTCCAAAATGAATAGATGGTGGTAATAACACCAATTAAATTATAAATGGTTTTGGTTAAAGGCAGTTCTAAGTTTCTTGCATTCATTTGTAGCTCAGGTGGGTGCCCATAAGAAAGGGGCAGGCATGCTTTGGGCTCATGGCCCCCACTCCTCAGAAGGCATTGCTCTCCCAATGCCCACATTGAGGTGAGGTGGGGGGAGAAAGTGAAGTGTTCTGAATGCCTAAAGACACACACACACACACACACACACACATACACACAGTGGTATCAGAGTCTTGGAAACCTCTTCGGTGGGGATATTTAGCTACAGAGTAAAGAGGCCAAGTCATAAAAAAAAAAAAATACAGAGATGTTAGTCTATCTCCTCTCAAACCTGGATGGGTCAGATCCTACATCGATAAAGTCCTCTTATGTTTGCCTTTTGTTCTTAGGTGCACTCTCTCCTTCAGCTTTGGGGTGGTGCCATGGGGTGGGGGGCATGCTAACAGAGCTGTTTTCAAACACTTCTTCCTATAAGCTGCTGGCATGCTCTCTATCAAAATCTGCCACTTTCCTCCACGTCTGTGCAGGGACTGTGCCTGCACATGTGACAGGCAGCGGTGCCCAGCTCCAAGGCCCTGTGCTCAGCCAAGACTCTTCTCCGTCTCCAGAGTGTGGACAGGAATTGGAAACCAGCACATTCCCCTCCACTCCACCCCTACCCCACCCCAAAATAGTGGTTTTTAAGAAGTTGGGAAGAACATGTGTTTATTGACAGTTCATTAACAAACATCAAGCCCCCTGCAAGCTGTTTACCAAGGGATATGGTGAAGTGAAGAAGTGTGAATATAAATAACTAACAAAGGGAGAATGGGAAAACATCACAGGGCAGTTCTACCTCTAATACATTCTGAGCCAGGTTTTCCATAGTTTTTTTTTTTAAAGGAGAAATACAGTATTTCTAAAGGGCTATCCATGGCATATGAGACAGTTCAAACAATAGGTGCTTGTGTGCTGGCTAACATCTAGAATATTGAAATAAAACTCTACAAAAGTTGACGGTGCTGGTGCTTCTCGCTTTTCTTCTCTACACCTATATCCATAGACATAAACAAAATTTGCATAAAAGGAAAAATAAGCTAGTGAGTCCCATCATAACAAGGCGAAGGCTAGAACATCACGGCTTCTTCTGCAAGTATGAAGGGTGTTCAAAACCACAGGGAAAGTTCACAAAAAACCAGGCCCCAGTCTTGAGGAGCATAAAATCTAAGTGAGGGGCAAACCAAATCAGCAGAGAACATGTCGGACTCAATAAGGTGTTTCTCATTTGTTACGTCAATCCTCAAAGTGGGCCATACGGAATGAGGGTAGCTAACTATTTCCAAATGTTTGAAACAAAATTTACCCTACAATATCCTTGCAACAAAATGACTCCAGGAATTACAGAAATGAGGGAAAACGTTTTCAGACAAGAACAAATCAAGTAAAAACCTAATAAAGCCAAAGGAAATTACAAAAATTAAAGATTGTTTCCATGGAAGTTTAATCTTTTCGCTGAGAAGTGATCTTTATTGTATGTCAAACCAATACTCTTTCTTAGGTAAAATAAAAGCATACATGTTTACCTATTCTCATTTACATTTATTAGGGATGCCAACATCCTCATCTGCATTTTTCATAAAATTGTGCAGTAGTTCTTTCTGCTTTAGGGGTAAAGCTAATACACAAACACATAAATGAATGTATTTTAATTAAATGCTATCCCATGAAGTAATATCGTACACCACAGCCTAAAACAAGAGCAACTTTCTTACTTAAGATCAAGTACAATATTAAAATATTAAAACTCATTAAAAATTAATTTAAAATACTTTATAAATGTTCGAGTACTCTGAGTTCTGAGTGTTTTTTTAAAGAGGTTTTGTGTGGTTGTTATACGTGTGATGCAATCCACAGGCTCTGAGCTGCCCAGGCAGGGAATTCACAGAACTATGTTCAAAGAACTAAGCCACTTGCTAGTTCTGTTTGTACTATTTCATCATAATACCACAACTAGAATTTTATTCTTTCAGGAAAAAAAAATCTAAAAGTGTGAGAAGTACACACAGTATATCAGGACTGAGTGATGACATCAAATCATTGCAGTAAAAATCTGAGATGTTTGACTCGTGATCTAGCTGAGGATGGCACCTGACTATGGAGTTCCTAAGCTCCATCTGTGTTCACTCAGTCAGAACCTATTTAAGTGCCTACTATGTACCTAAGATGAACTACAGATATGGGGTTTAATGGTTAATTTATAGCTAAAGGGAAAAGATCCAAAATAAGTCCCAACAGCCAAAATTAAACTACAAACTTAGACCTCAGAGCTAAGGTAGGCAGGTTTAGTATGACTAGAAGTCGTTCTGAAAAATCTTAGGTCAGGCATAGAAGTCCAGGGAGACAATCAGCTGGTGAGTGCAAACGGGTTGACACTAAATTATTAGCTACTACAGTTGTTTTTGATAGTCTTGTTTATGCAGAAAGTTTCAAACATGCACCGATTGACCAAAGCTTCAAATCAAAGGAGAGGGGTACCCTTTAGCAAATTTTGTATTCAAATTTGCAGTGCTTTATTGAGAGATTACTTTAAGTCTGACAGTAAGGATATTGATATGAACAAGGCTAGGCTGAGATATCAGAGGGTCAGAACATTGTCTTATTGCTTAGCCCAATGAAGGTATTTGGTAAATATTAATCAAATAAACAATTAATAACAAAAGAAACAGTCTTATTAACAAGGAATCTAATTTTGCTATCCTTTCCATTTTCTATCACAATTCCAGCTTGCTTTTTTTCTGGAAAGCCCTTCCCTAGCAAAAAGTAACTTAAAATACACACAATTGGTTGACATGGAGAACATAATTCCATTGGTATTTAAGGAGAAAGACAGGTATTGTGGCCTAATGAGGACCAAACTTCTGTCTAGCATGTTGTGTATGAATGGGAATCATCCTAGAAGCAAATCTAGCCTAATACATGGCAAGCAACTATGATGTCCTTCTGGTCAGATCTCCTACAAGACCCTGCACTATCATCTTGTGGGACAAAGACAAGCAGGATCTGCCACTGCCAGCACGGAGTCCCCCATACCTGACTCCACTCTTGCCTTCCTCTAAGTGGTCCTTCCTCTAAGCTCCAGCTCTGGAGCTTCCCACTCAACCTGTCCCTCTCAGCTTCATTGAGGAATCCTGGTCAGAAAAATGTCAACTTCTCATTTCAATCAAATTACTGTGAGGGCCCAGCATGTGGCAAAATAGCATCAGGATTCCTGTGGTAGCTAGCCTTGGTAAAAAAAAAAAAAAAAAAAAGCCATATCTTTCATTGGATTGAAATTTTTAGTAACCTGAAGACATGAAAGAAGACAGGAACAATGGACCTCAGGGATGCCTGCAGGGGTTGGTATACACATGTGCATTTTGAAAAGATAGATTCAGTTAGCAAGCTCTCAGGAAGTGTGGCTGGCTTGGCATTTCCAGGATGACTGCTTCCCAACACTTTGTGAACCCCGCGGCATCCAGGCATGGAGGCATGAGGTAACTGTTTGCTGTATCGGTAGATGCTCTCTAGAGGTCTATCGACCCCATGGTGATGCCAAGTATAGGCCAAACTGAACTAATTAAACAATGAGCTCGAAGACTGTCTACCTTCAATACTGTTTGAACAGGCAATTTAATTATTGTGCTGCAGCAATGACCTGAGAAAGGACACACCATCTACAGAAATGTATACAAGGGTATTGACTGGAAGACTGAGGCTCCCATAGCCTCTAATGTCTTGAGAAATCAAAGGGAATGAGGAGATACTTTCAAGTTGGAAAGCGAATGCCCCATCTTGGGGAAGGCAGAGGCAATGACTAAGCCTGAGAGAGTGTATCCAACCAAAGCCTACAGTAAATAGGCTCCAGGCCTGGGATAGCCTCAAAACAAATAACTATATGCGAATATTTTAGTATCTCACCTGAGGTAATCTATTTCTGCCAAGTGTGGTGTGTGTGTGTGTGTGTGTGTGTGTGTGTGCGCGCGCGCGCGTAAAGAGAGAATAGAACTATGTCTCTTTCAACCAAAATCCAACAACAATAGATATTAAAATGCTGGTTTCTATTATAATACTTCAATGCATTAGAAGCTGATTGTCCAGGAACCTCCAAAACCTTCAAATCAGACCTAGAACCCAAAAGATGGAATAAAAGTGTATCCCCATTTGTTTGTCTAGTTGAGTCCACTGCCTACAAAGACTCTATCCAATATACTAGTAGTAACCTCAACTGCTTATGACAACCTTTCCACCTGGGCTGGAAACTGATTTCTGTGGTTTTGCTCATGACTAGGGACTCCTTAAGTCTTGTTAACCTGTATCTCTCAAGTCTCTTGTAGGATGCCTGACTTTAAACTCCACTTCTCATTTTGTTTTCTTGCCTTCTTTTTAAATTTTTATGCTGGACTCTATTTATAGGCTGCTTTCCTTATTATATAACTGCTGCCATCATTGTTTAAGGGCAAACAAGGTAATCCCAATGAAGTATTCAGAACGATGCAATGGTCCAAACATCTGAGCTTTAAGTAACATCACCTCAGAGTTAGAACATCATCGTTAGCAGTTTTTTAAATGCTGTTTTTCGTTTTTTTCTCCTTTAGAAACATTTATCTTGATATTTTTAAATTATTTGGATGTATGTGTCTATGTGTAAATGTGTGCATATGAGTGCAGGTGCACATGAAGGCCAGAAGAGGGCGTCAGACCTCCCGGACCTGGAACAGTGAGTAGTGGGAACTGAATTCTGGTCCTTTGCAAGAGCAGCATGTGCTCTTAAGCACTGGGCCATCTCTCCAGTCTTCCAATTTTTTCTTCATTATTCTGATTAAATCAACACAGGAACAGAGGAGTTTTACTCGGTGCTAGAACTTCTTGTACACGTCCCTCTTGACAGTCTCAGAACACAGCACAAGCAGGTTGCACGCCCAGATACAGTATTCCAATGTTGCATTTAGTTGTAGGCGCCCTCCATTTGCCCCAGGTGAGCCTAAAGTACCGCATCCTATAGCACTGCAGAGTTTCATCAACTTGAATTTAAAGACTGAGTTAATACACAAAGACTGAGTTAATACACAAAGATTGAGTTAATACACAAAGACTGAGTTAATACACAAAGATTGAGTTAATATACTTGTTTTTGAAAATAGTAGGGATACAAGGTTAGATTTAAAACCTCAAAAACAGTATGTGAATTGTGCTTGCACACAACGTCTGCCCTAGACAAAGAACCCAGGCTAGAAAACAGGCAGCCAATTTCTGGGTGGCATTTCACCAATATCAGCACTGTGATTGTGTGAATATCATTAGATACCATTTGTTGACCACAAGGTGACAACATTATCTCAGTGTTCTCAACCTTATTACACAGTGGTCACCTCACAATGTATATGTGTGTGTGTGTGTGTGTGTGTGTGTGTGTGTGTGTGTGTATACATATATATATATATATGTATATATATGTATACACACACACACACACACAATTTCTGGACTCTACCTCAGACTAATTGTCTTAAAATCTGTAGGCTGAGCTTAGACATTGATATTCCCAGAAAGTCTAATCAAAGGCCAGGATGAAGAGCCATTGGGGAACTTAATTCCCCAGGTCTTCTACTAAAAAATAAATTGAAATGCTAAACTGTGTTTACTCCTTGCTCTTATTTAAAAACAGAAAAAAAGAAAAAGAAAAATGTTTTTATTGCTTTTAATTTTTATTTTATATGTAAAAATATTTTGTTTGCATGTATGACTGTGCATCAGATGTCAACAGAGTCCAGGGCAGGGCATAGACTGGAGTAACAGATGGTTGTGAGCAGTTCTATAGGTGCTAGGAATTGAACCCAGGTCCCGTGGAAGAGCAACCAGTATTCCTAGCCATAGAGCCAAATCTCCAGTCCCTATTTTCTTATTTTTAAGTTCTCTCCTTTTCTTTCAAACTTCTGGAACCACTTACTTATTCTCTCTGAATTTTGCTGATATAACAGCTCCTAAGTCACCATTATCTACAAAAGCCATTAATGGGCTGTTTTTCTACTCCTCAGATCAGTAATAAAACCACTGAAACAGAGGCATCAGGAGGCTTGGAGAGACAGGCCGCTCAGTGTCTGGTAGAGCAGAGGATGAGGAAGAGACAGTTCCTTGATCTGGAAGCCATTGGATGGTCTGGAGTTCAGCCCCTGAATCTAAGAGTGAGCAGTACTGTCTCGAATATTCCTAGAGATGGAGGACCCAGCAGAGACCAGGAGCATTAACTTCAGGGCTAGTATTCACTTACCACTTAAGCCCCTTCATCAATAACTACTTACCCCAGGAATGGCCCATCAGCAAAGCCATTCCCAGCAGCCTGGCTCTTCCATCCAGCAGGAGAACTTAGGTCAGGGGGCAAAAGCCTGATAAATGCTGAGCTGCAATGCCGGCCTACATCCTCTAGCCTCTGTCTCCTTCTCCAGATTAATTAAGATATAACACATTTCCCATCTGCTTCTCTCTAGCTTCTCTTTATATCGCCTCCATCCCAGGACAGTGGTAGGGGTGGGAGTGATGGGGGTGGGGGAGGAGACCTGAACAAAACCAAAATTAATTAAAAAGAGTAACTTCTGTTCCCTCCTCTAGCTCTCTAAACATCTGTGGTGGCTCTCTAGCAAGGGCCTCAAACTCAAAGCCCTGCAGAAATCCTTAGAAACATTGCCTCTCCATGTAGCTACAGCCAGTAAAAGCTGGTAGAGGCTGGCTGGGAGAATTACCTCAGAATTATACATTTTTTAATTATGCAAGAAAAGTTAGATCTGTGACCTTGAATGTGATGCCTGATATTGTGTCGTTGGCATCAAACTCACAGGTTTAGGTTGGTTAGGTTGTTGGTTAGTTGGTTGGTTGGTGGGAGTGTTCATTGGTTAATCAGTTTGGGAACAAGTTTTTCTTGTGGCCTAAGACTAACCTGGGACTCGCTATGTAGCCCCAGGCTGATCTCAAACTCCTGGCCTTTCTATTTTGTTCTCTGATTTTACACCATTCTCAGTTCAATTTTAAAAGACCAAACCAAGAACAATTTTAAGGAACAAACTAAGACATATAACTGTCTGGAGACTTAACTAAGTTGAGAGTTTGAATGAAACAGGAATAGGAATTTGCCAGATTGAGACTCCAGTTTAACAATTCAATTATCAACCATGCCACTAATGACTCTTGCTGCCGTTTCTATAGCTTCTCACGCATTCTGTCTACTAAACAGCCCTGAGTTGGTGGTACTAAGAATTCCCCTGAGCAGATTTCTCCACCTTTCTTGGGTTCTGCTTTTTCCTCTTTAAAACCAGATAGCATTGCTCTTTCCTGCAATGCTTGGGGTGGGTGAGAGCCATGTGAAGGTGTAGCATAGAGCCTTGAGTAAAACACATAGAGTTAAGCTGGCTTGTTACGGTTGTTTTGTGATCCTTATTGTCCGTTGTCTCTCCTCCTGTTCAGCCCTAGGCCCTTTAGCCATAGAATCCTAATACTCCCATGGGTTTTAAAACCATTTTTAAGTTTGAAAAGCCTCTTAGCATCTTTATTCACCTGATCCTCCCAATATTATGATAGGGTAGGTGGGGTGGAGGGATTTTACTTTTGAATGAAAGTCCAAATAGGATTGGAAGGCTGTCCAAAGTTACCCAGGTAGACACGGGCACTACAACTCTGGTTTCTTCTTCCTACTAGACATAGTGAGAAGGACGTGAATGGGAAAACCACTGAATGGAGAAACATTCCATGTGTCTGGTGGAGATTGAAATTTTAACAGGGGTCACAGCACAACTAACTGCCCAGGAAAAAAGATGTATGAGCAGTTCTGAAGAAGCATAAATGAGCTGGAATTAATATGCTGCCGATTCTGTGGATAAATACTTGTGGATGGAAATTATTTAAAAGATCAATTATTAGCATAACTTTAGACTGAGCTAGTGAAATAAAACTTCCCTCTAGAGGACAGTCTAGGTCCCCTTCCACATGCATCCCAAACTTGCTAGGACTAGAAGGAGAATCCCATGGGCTCACTGAAGCAGCCTAGTGAGGACATTCACTACTCTTTAGCTCCCCCCATCTCTGGAGCATATTTTATAACATGTGCAACTGAATTATTAAACACTATACTTCTAGCATCTACCACATCATCTGCCCTATTGTAGGGGAATGGGTGGATGGATGGATGGATGGTTGGGTATCTACGTTCTCAAAGACAGAAGGAGTTGTGGAGCTGTCTAAAGTGAGAGCAGCCCATTCTAGAGGAGTGTTCAGTGGATAGGTACCAACTGAAGCAATGCAAGAGGCTTTAAATAGAGCCCATTGTTCTTTCAAGCCAGACTCTTGGAGCATATCAATAATAATATAAATATAGCTGAATGTGATAGCTGCGCAGACTGTCCCTTTCTGAGTTATGTGAGAGATACCCACTTTAAACATGCCTCTCCTTCTGGCTCAGGCTTGAGCAAAATATAATAAACAGAATTACCACCAAAGGAAAGAAAAAAATTTTTGAATCTTCAAAGGGACAGTCTCAATTTGTCTCATTGGAGCCTCCTACATCCGTCTCCCACAAAATTCTTGCTTCCTGGGTCTCTTCTGGCAGCCAGTGGTCCTTCCTGTCATAAGCGCTCAAGCCAGTTTTTTTTTTTTTGCCCTAGAGCGTTGATTCTCAACCCGTGGGATGTGACCTCTTTGAGTACTGAAATATTCTTTCACAGGGATCACCTAAGACCATCAAGAGGCATAGATATTTACATGACGATTCTAACAGTAGCAAAATGATAGTTATGAAGTAGCAATGAAATAATTTTATGGTTGGGGGGTCACCACACCATGAGAAACTGTATTAAAGGGCCACAGCATTAAGAGGTTGAGAACCACTGCCCATGGCATATGGATTACATGTTTAGCAAACTGCACAGACTCAAGCATAACTCAAAATAAGTGTGGATGCCTGGCTGTGTGGTACCCGGAGAAACTTTTCACATGCCTCCAACACTATACTGAGCTACAAACATTAATATTACCCCATCCAGAAAGCTGCTGCCTGTACCCATCCTGTCCCAGAAAGAAACAGAAAGGGCCAACGAAGAGAAGACTTTCTACAAGGCTCGTTCTCCATCACCATGTCAGAGCTTGGTTTCTTGGTTCTTAATGAGATGTATAAAGCAGAAGAATATTAGAGTGCTGGAGACAGCTGCTCCTGTGCCTAAGATGGGCAATTTCTTGTCAGACCAGGAAGCAGACACAAACCTCTTCATGTCAAATGATGAGTACAAATGGCCAGCCACAAGGACCTTGGAAAACCTCAGACAAGTGCTTAGTCATGGTGATCACTGTAATCTTCCACTGATTAAAATCAAGTGCAGGTGTCCCCATGATGGAGGCAGATAGAAACCTGGACAGGGCATGTATGGCCTTTCTCATTAAAGACTCTCTTACCTTGCATGTGAAGCTCCTAATGCCACTTGCAGTCATGACAACAGAGGGGCAGTGAGTACAGAGCAGAGAAAGCCACTGCCTCCATCCCTCCGACTTCTTCCCTACTCGAGATGATGGAAGAGTCAGTCAGAGGTCAAGTGCCAATCACAGACACTCATTCATGTGTCCAGGCATCCAAGACATAGTGATTTATTGTATCCACACCCAAGGCATGCCATAAGTCACTCCTTCCTTCATTCCAGACAAATCTGACTTTGCCTGCTAGATATTATGGGACGCAATATTTCCACACCAAGTTCTAGACTGTGCAGCTCTTTCAGAGCTTACAGTCTTAGCAGGAAGAATTAAAGGTGCAAATACTGCTGGAAGAACACGTTGAAATGGAGGACAGCATGAAAGAGCCAAACAAAAGAACAACAGAACTTCAAAAGGACCATCAGAGAGAGCAATAAAGAATGTCAAACCTGGGCTGGAGAGATGGCTCAGTGGTTAAGAGCACTGACTGCTCTTCCAAAGGTCCTGAGTTCAAATCCCAGCAACCACACAGTGGCTCACAACCAACTGTAATGAGATCTGACACCCTCTTCTGGTGTGTGTGAAGACAGCTACAGTGTACTTAGATATAATAATAAATAGCTCTTTGGGCTAGAGCGAGCGGAGCTGACCAGAATGAGCAGACATCCTGAATTAAAATTCCCAGCAACCACATGAGGGCTCACAATCATCTGTACAGCTACAGTGTACTTATATATACATAAAAATAAAAAATAATAATAATAAAAAGAACATGAAACCTCCAGGTTTAATGAAGAATAGGTAAACACAGGGCCGCAACCGTCCAGACACAGGGTACAATCAGAGTAAGTATAGAGTACAGCTAGGGTGATACACAGCATAGACTTGGAAAAACATTGATAGAACACCAGGAAGAAGGAGGTTATGGGATATCCCAGGTACCCCAGAGGCATAACGGAAGAGATGTTTAAAACACTTCTTGATAGAGGAAGCCGTTTTAGGCAGAGCATCAAGTTGGAGGGAAACTCTGAGAGACCTGAACAGTGAGTGCAGCATGCACAGGCAGGAATATGGAGAACGGCCTTCACTGCGACAGTACAGTCCTGAAAATGCACACTCTGGGCTCTGAGATACAATGTGATTCCATACAGAGCTGGGCTTCAACTCAACAAGTCCTTTTTTTTTTTTCTCAAGACAGGATTTCTCTGTATAACCCTAGCTGTTCTCAAACTCACTCTGTAGACCAGAGTGGCCTTAAACTCAGAAATCCACCTGCCTCTGCCTCCCAAGTGCTGGGATTAAAGGCATGTGCCACCATTGCCTGTGTTTTTGTTTTTGTTTTTTTTAACTCAACAAGTTTTGTTTGTAGCTCTAACTCAAACCTAAACTTCAAGCAAGACCATAACTTTCCTGTTTTGTGTCCTCATTGGCTGCTGCCCACAGTGACTGTGAAAGTGACTGTACATTACCAAGGGCCCAAGGACACAGAGAGGAAGATGTTCTTGTGATTAAAAGAACTCCAATCGCACAAGCTAATAGTCACACTGCTTCTGCAAGGTGTTATGTCAAATCTCTTCACTGGTGTTCATGACTGAGATAATTTAACTCATGGGCTAATCACACACACACACACACACACACACACACACACACTTCATAAATTAACCTTAACCTCATAAAACCTGCTAGATGCAGCAACATTTGTAAGAACAAAAACATATCACAGAGGGGAGAAGGGTGTGAACCTCAGTTCTACTATTTACAATCTGTGTGATCCTGAACAATTCACTATCAAATCTCCATTTCTCTATCTATAAAATAGTATTAATAAGCCGGGCGGTGGTGGCGCACACCTTTAATCCCAGCACTTGGGAGGCAGAGGCAGGCGGATTTCTGAGTTCGAGGCCAGCCTGGTCTACAGAGTGAGTTCCAGGACAGCCACGGTTACACAGAGAAACTCTGTCTTGAAAAACCAAAAAAAAAAAAAAAAAATAGTATTAATAATCCCAACTTTACAGCATGAATAGAATATTAAAGAAACATACTCCACAGAGCACAGTACCTGGCACATAATAAATACTTGATAAATCTTGGCCACAATTGGTGGTTATTATTACTATTGACAGAACCATAGGTGATCGTTTCATTAATTTCAGGCTAGAATATTGTAAATACACATACATCTGTAGCATACCAGATGGTTGCTTTAAAAAAATATATGAATCACTTACAGAAACAGCTTTTGAAATTCCATTGAAAAAACAATGTTACTGGCTTTTTTAAATTAAACAAACCTTATATTTTATGCAAGAAGTGTTTTTGTAGAAATAGGATTCAAAATAAAAAAAAAACTATTATGTGTTTTGCTACTACTTCTTGACAAAATGTTTTCCAATAAAAGAAAACACACACGCCACACCACACACACACACACACACACACACACAAACTGTTCTACTGTCAAGAAACTACATCAAGCCCGAGATGGTAACATTGCCAAAAGATGACAGTATTTGGCAGACTTAAAAATGTTTGTCATCTTAAAAGTATTTAGGCAAAGGCAGAAAAAAACACAAACTGTTCAATATTGCAGTTACTTTGGGTGATTGAGGCAAATCATTAGAATCCTATTTGAAATACACTTGGAGAACCACCCTTGCCCGCAGTAGCTTCTCCATCCTTCTACACCAAGCTCAGAGCTCCTTTATAAGGTTTATGCGTGTTGTAAAAGCTACAATACCTCTCTTCAGCTGCCATAGCTAACTTGCACTCGATGCTTTTGCAGTGTTTTAAAATTGAAAGCATTCACTACTTGCAAGACCTTCAGCAATACAACAACTTCCCAAAACTGTTTCCTTTTCTATTAAAAACATGACGTGGGGTAGCATAGGGTGAGACTATTAGCCCAACCTGGTTCACCACATTAGGCTAAGAGAATAGATATGACAAGTCTTGTTAATGCAAGGCAATTTAAAGAGAAAAGTGGGGCGGGGGGCAGCAGGGGGGTTGTGCTATTTAAACCCACGAAGCTGCAGTTTCTTCCTCTAAGTTTTCCTCCCTGAATCCTTAAATAAATTCTTGTTAGGTCAAGAAAGGTGCCCTGTTCCATAAATCGAAGGCCCTGTACTGTGCTCATACAGAGATAGAAACCAAAATGCTCATAATTGCTTTCTGTAATAATTTTATTTTTCAACAGATTTCTTTTAAATGCATGCCCTTTAGAAACTATTTATGAACGTGTATCTTGTGGGATTCCTTTTAGACCCATTCTTCTTCCCTTCCTGTAGAGACATGGATGTGTTTTTTCTGACATGCTTCATGAACTCGGTCAATCACAAGTCTTTCATAATGGAAACCACATGTCTGCCCAGAACTATGTAATTATAATGCTAGGATTCTTGGCACTGCCAGGAAAAAGGGCATTGTCAAACCAATTAAAGTTTATTTACTTACATACCATTTCTGGATCCTAACATTCTTCCTTTTTTATGTTGATGCTGAAAAAATATATATCTCATCAAGTTGTTGTAATTGTTTTTGGTTTGTTTTTGTTGTTGATGTTGGGATTTTTTTCTTAAATAACAAATTTATATTTCGTGCTAATTAATTGTATTTCTGATTTTCGGTTTCTTTGTGTGTAGCTAAAAAGTTTCTTTTTAAAGACATCTGGGAACAGCATCAAGAGATGCTCTGTAAATATGGCTTTGCACATTTCACACCGAAATTATTCTGCCTGTCTACTTTGCTTCTGAAATGTAATTTCATAAGATTTACCTTCACTGGGGGTATATTAAGAGCCTGCTGTTTCCTTAGATTTATTAGGGGTTGAGTGTGACCTATAAGAAGGCTCTGCTTGGTATCCAGCATGGGTACCAAATCGATGGATTACAGAGGGGGTGGGTGTGGAGTCTCAGTCTCAGTGTTTTTCAGTTGAAAATGAAGATAAAAATTCTACTCACAGCCATGGCAGTGATAATGGGAGATGCTACATAAAGGGGAAAACAGAGGGAGAAATGCTTGGAGGTAGACACCAAGGAACTGAATGACAAACCTCTAAACCAATCCTCATTCCATATCTGGAAAATGGTTCCCATCACATTGGTCTTAAGTGCTCTGGGGATGCTCTGGGTTTAAAATAAGGAGAAAGCACCTCATGATGTATATATAACATTGCCCACCATGGCCACTGTGTCTGACTCTAGCTGGTCTTGGAAACCCAAGTTGAGAACCATGATCAGAAAGAACAAATAACTTTTTCCCCCCATAGACGCCAACCAGAACCATTAGCATATTACACACATCTAACTGTAAAATCTCAAGCAGTAACCAGAGTGGGGAGAGAAAGGCTACTGGGATACAGTCTCTAGGAAACAAGTAAAGTAGAGAAATACAAGTGTCTGACTTCCCATCACCTTCAGCACTGGGAGGAAGGGCCTCAGCATCCACTTCTGAAAGTGGAAGGCAGGTGAGGTGAGCCATGGGCTTCCACAGCCCATCCTCAGGCCACTTCCCATACCTTAGCCACACCTTCTGACAGGTAGGAAGCAGAGAGACAGCAAGAAGCCTCTGAAATCCACCTCAGAGCAAAGAGAACCATGTCCTGTCTTTATACTCTGGACCAAACTGATGAGCTTCTGACAGATTTCCACCAAGGAAAGACAAGTGGAAAACGAACAATAAGAACAGATAGTTGTGCGAGCTGATTTTTCTACAAGCTCAAAGAGAAAGCTCACGTAAGGCATTACTTGGGTATCATATTGAGTGGCTTTGCCCGAATTCACTAAGTAAGCCATCTTAAAAGTTTTAATTCACCAAAGTTTAGTGTATACACACACACACACACACACACACACACACACAGACAGACACACACACACACTGAACATGCCTTGTGATTGACCATATGAACATAGCTACAAGGGAGTGACTCAACCTGGGAGAAATCTGACGTCGGTGTCTTCTCTGCTACTCTATTCTTCTGCGTTCTTTCTGAGTCAAGTTCCTGGAACTCTGTGCCTACCATTTCCTCTAACTTTAGCATCAGTGATCATGGGAGTTTGATGCCTCAGAACAAGGAAGGCTGATCTGCATCACTGTTTCACATCTTACCATTTGAAGTTACCTTCTGTAGACAGTAATTCCTACTTTAAAAGTCTCAAATATACCATTACATTAAGAGATCCAATAAGGGGCTGCTCAAGTCACCAAGGTGAAAATTTCATGAGAGGCTTGTTTCATTAAATAAGAACTCTTCCCTCTTGTCAGTACCGAGTAATAAAAACTCCCAAGCTCATTCTGAAAATTCAAACTAACAATGCAGAAAATTCAAGGTTGCCTTTTCCTATCATGGAAAACTTCACAACTAGAAAGCATGTTCCATGGCTTTTGTTCCAGATGAACAATCTGAGAGCAGATAGGTAGTTTGAAAGGCACACATTTGGCCCATAACAATACACATCCTCTGAGAGAGACCAGGACTCTCTCATTAATATCATTCGGCTTTGTCCATTAAGGCATCATTTATTATCTTGGCAAACTTCTAAGAGCACCTCATCTTCTGTGTCAGAGGGTCAGCCTCATAAATGATGGGGCTCCAGCCACACAGTGTAGACAGTGACTTTCCCAGATCTCCTGTCTCCTACTTCTCAATATCTCCTTGATCTTGGAGTCTTATAATGCCACAAAATGACTAGAACCTAAGTACTAATGGCATTGTCTTCCTGGTATGATAATCACACTGAAGGGAAAGCCTTTGGGCCAAGTACCAGCAGCCCCATTCCTGGGGGAATCCCTTGAGGTGTCTGCTTCCAAATTACATAGACACACAAA
Source organism: Mastomys coucha (assembly GCF_008632895.1). Classification (NCBI taxonomy): domain Eukaryota; kingdom Metazoa; phylum Chordata; class Mammalia; order Rodentia; family Muridae; genus Mastomys; species Mastomys coucha. The sequence continues at coordinate 39,890,509 of NW_022196911.1, read as the reverse complement.
GTCCACAGGATTCTGTGACTATCCAACTCCCAAGTCCTGTCTATAACCCTGAGACTAGGAAATTAAGCCATCTCCCATGCATGAAGCCTTTTGACACACCACTAGGTGTTGCTAAGGAAAGAGCTCAGAGTAGGATGTTTCAGGGCCAGAATCTAACATGTGCCGTCTGTTCCCTGTGAACTCCACTCTACTCCTTAACCTCTCTGACTTTCTCACCAGGGACTTGTGAGGACTCAGTGGACAGTCTAAGAAAGAACCCAGCACCAGTGAGCTGCATAGTAAAGCCTTAGTCCCTCTCTGTTTCAGATCCCAGAGTGTTCTGTACCACCACACCTAGAGGTTAGGGCAGCCCTGATCCGAAACTATGAGCTAAGAATATGATCTCATTCTTCAGTCTGAAACATCAATGCAATTTTGTAGCATGATGCATGCAAGAGCACCCCTAAATGTGTTAGTCAAACCTCCTGGATTCCAGTTGTGCAGTGATGGGGTCAAGTACTGTAACAACACCAAAAACATTTCAATTCTGCCTCTCTAAGGATCTGCTCTGCTTCTGGCAGCCTGGCATCCAGCCTTGGAGAATACAAACCGTTATAACAGATTCTGGGTCCCGAATCAAACCTTAATTTATTGGTGACCTCATGGCTTTCAGGAGTATGACACAGGACTTATCTGGAATTCACTTTTTCCTACGCCCTTTCTTTTATTGGATAAATGTGATGATCACACTGATTTCTTGGATCTTTTATCTAGAAAGGAATTTTTCTGGAAGTACTTAGTATTGTTTTAATCAGATCAAGAACTATGTCCAAGACTTTATAAATAACTTGTAAGCATATGATTTCTTAATACATTTCCTGGGTAAATTGGCTATGGTTCTGCTCCAATTTTTTCCTAATTTTTATGAAATATTTCAATTAACCACATTCTATAAGTTAGCCACAAAAACTGCTCTGTGATTTGGAAGGCTGTGATTTCTCACTTTAAGCCCCCCAAATGGGGGGAGGGATGTACTCGCTGTCTCCAAATCTTCCATTTTAAAGTGCCTAAGTACAGGCTCACTCTGGATTAAGAAAGTTCATTCTCTGTGTTTCTTTATGGGGCTCCAAGGATGCTAAACACATGGGATGTTGCTGGAATGTGAGGCAAATCTTAATGATGCCTTGAGAAAACATTGTGCTTAGTAATAGCCAACTTGCATGGCCTTGTGGGAACTACACCTCTACACCCTGTATATGTAGCTGTATTTCTAGTCTGTAGTCAAGAAATTCAAAGAACTGAAGCATTTAGGTCTGTAACTAATAAAAGGAGGCTGGTATAGCACATATCTAAATATTTAGGAGCTGTAAAACAAAGCAACACACTTTAAATAAAATTGATTTTATTGTTTTTTGTTTGTTTGTTTTGATTTTGTTTCTCTGCACTAAGAAATATCCCTTCTGCCTACCCTTCTTTACAACTGAAAGGCCAAGTTTGATATTTTAACTCTTGGGCTCTTACACCAAGTTCCACTCAAGAACTTGATGGCACAGGAAGGTTAGCTCCCATTTCTTCCATTTCTAGATGAGATCTACATTTTTCTTAAATGGCACTGAAGATCAAATCCAAAGACTCAAGCATACTCAAGCATTCTGTTACTGAGCTATATCTCCGGTGCCTCCTATTCAAATTTAAAGGGACCTCAGTAATATATGCAAATACCTCTCTGCTCACAACCCAATGTCCCTCCTCATTTATCCACAAATAGCACAAAGGTTCTCTTACGACCTGAGCTGTGCACATTAAAACGCCCCCCTATAGAAAGGAGAACCAGGTATTAAAAGTGGACTGCTCAAGAGCACAGTCCAGGCAGATGAACTACCCAGCCAGCTCCATGAGCAATACTAGACAATGAGATCTTTTCTGAGAAAACACCCAATATTGCACATAGCAAACTTAGTGTGAGATGCTTTGGCGTCTCTGACTCTGTAAAAATTTCTCATCTTCATTCTCGGATCTGCTGATCCCCATCTACTCCTCATGCCTTCAGGTGCAGCTCCTGCCCTCTACACTGACTAAGATGCAGCTTAAATCCACCCAGAAAACACAGTCTGCCCAATCTAGTTGACTTGGCTCTTCACAGCCAATCACTCCTTTCTAGGTCTTTCTTGATGTTTTCCCCAACTCTCCTTTCCAGGTTTCTCTGATGCTACTCTTTTTTTGTTTGTTTGTTTTTTGAAACATGGTTTCTCTGTGTAGCCCTGGCTGTCCTGGAACTCACTCTGAATAGACCAGGCTGGCCTCGAACTCAGAAATCTGCCTGCCTCTGCCTCCCAAGTGCTGGGATTAAAGGCATGCGCTACCACTGCCCGGTTCTGATGCTACTCTTTATCCCACTCAAATGCATCCCCCAAACTGACACACAAGTGTTGTAAGAATGGCAGAACCCTGGTCCAGAGAATTCCAGAACGCTGCAGTGCACCCCTTTCCACACCTAGCCTCAGCCCCGTGTGCGCGCACACTCAAAGCACTCCTTCCATGGTTCTCCCATTCAGCAGTACCTGCCGGGGAACCACTGTGGAGCACCAACAATGACGACATGATGCTGTGTGCATGCTTGTGCTTCTGATGACATCTCCTTCCCTAGCAACTTCGTCATTCTGAAAGACTCACTTTAGAAGTATGTCCTCTAGGACTGGCGAGATGGCTCTCGGTGGGTAAGAGCGCTCGCTGACTGCTCTTCCGAAGGTCCTGAGTTCGGATCCCAGCAACCGCATGGTGGCTCACAACCACCCGTAATGAGATCTGACTTCCTCTTCTGGTGCTTCTGAAGACAGCTACAGTGAATTACGTCGCTGGAGCGAGCGGGGCCCCGGCAGAGGTCCTGAGTTCGATTCCCAGTAGCCACACACATGATGGCTCATGGCCATCTGTACAACTACAGTGTACTCATACACATAAAATAAATAAAATAAATGTTTAAAAAAAAAGAATTATGTCCTCTAAGTCATTTGAGGACTCATTTTCCATCACTTAGAAAAGCCATTACTTTCTTCCTTGCTCTCAAAGTTTCCTTCTTATACTGTTATTCTCACAATCTATCCCGTCATATGCTAATTAAAACTTCTATTTCCTGGGCTGCAGAGATGGCTCAGTGGTTAAAAGCACTGGCTGCTTTTCCAGAGGACCTGGGTCCAATTTCCAGGACCTACATGGTAGCTCACAACTGTCTATAACTCCAGTTTCAAAGGACCCAATGCCCTCTTCTAGACTCTAAGAACTGCACACGAAGTGCGCATATATACATTCACACAAACATACACATAAAAATAATATCTCAAAAAAAGACTTCTATTTCCCATATTATGAGCTTCCTCCAATTAGTCATGTGCATACCAAAGCCAAAGCCAAAACCAATGCGGGCTTGCCAAATGAACTCAGTCCCAAGTAGTTTCTCCTCAGTTGTGGACTCCTTGACGAGGTTTTCTGAAGTCCCTGAACCAACTGCTCCCTAAAGTTCTATTCCTGATCCTGATGCCTTTATGTTACCTATTTATTTCTTTTCCCTGCTAAGGTATGAGCTCCATGAGGGTAGGGAGTTGTTCTGTATGACTCAACACAACTTGTTGTGTGTAGTAATTCCAAGAAGGAGGCATTTGTACATAGTGGCTAAGTCGAACTATTCCCGCTTCCTCATACTTCAAATATTTGCATATCATTTTCCCAATCCACCCATTGCTCTTGTTTTTATTTACTTATAGCTTCTCTTTAAATTGTTCCTAATTCAGTTAGGGAAAAATTATTTTAAAATACAACCAGTAAATAGAAAGCAGTCTTAAAAGCAAGCACATAATACCAATAATTACAATCAGGGACGGGAGAGATGTCAAGAGTACTTGCCATTCTTGCAGAAGACCCAAGTTCAGTTCCCAGAATCCCTGGTGAGTGGCTACAACAGTCTATAACTGTAGCTCCCAAGGATACAACGCCCTCTTCTGGTCTCCATAGGCACTTACATTCATGTGCACGGACCCACACATAAATATACACATAAGCATAGTATTAAAAATAAGGGTTTTAAAAGAAAAATCAAAGCATCTGTGTATCTCCTAAAGATCATGTCACAGGCCCACACTGGAACTTCATGGATAGCCTAGGACTGAGAGAAATGCTGTTGGCTTGATCAGGGCTTTGATCATGCCTGATCACAGAGCAATGTTATGCATGCTCTTCACCTAGGCTGAAAATGTCCACAACCTGAAAAATTTAGTGCCCGCACCCTAAGTATTTCTGTTCTGGAAGCTTCAAAGGCTTACCCAAATGCCACACTTCTCATATTGCAGCGAATAACCCTCAGACACACACAAGAGATTTTTTGTGTTTCATTTTCTCTTTGAAAGAAAAAAAAACTCATATAGAAAAGGAACAGAAGAAAAGACCGTATTAATGGCTTTTACTCGGTCACTCAATTCGGATCCATTCACGTTGCCATGTAATATGTTGTAATATGTTGACAATATAATACATATAATGTTTGAACAGAGTTCAATCTATGTAATATTCCAAGAATAGAAAATATAACCAAAATTTACCCTAAACAATTGAGGCATAACTTCAAAAAGACATTGATTCTTACAACAAGTTTCCATGAAACTTCTAGATGTTCTGCACTTTAGCAAGCACATGCCTGTTCTGTTCAGAGGCGCCTCAATTAGCTAAGCTTAGATTTTAGGAATCTTATCTCCTCAAAGGACTTCTCTTTAAACTTTCTCTCTTTGGAGAAAAATAAACATGATGTTTTCATATCCATTTTTGTTTGAAAAAGCATTTGTGAGAAATTGGTTTGTTCTGTTTTTCCCACTTAAAATGCTGTAAATATACACAAATATTTTTAAATCAGTTCTAAGTGGCCAGTCTTCAGGATTGTAAACAGATAGAAGTAGTGTGCTCCAGAGTTGACATGGTAGTAGGAAAAACCGAGCTCAAGAACAGAACTTTCAGCTTCAAGAATAATGTCATCGACTGACCAAGAATGGGCCTTTTTCTCAAGTGAAACTTCAAAGAGCCAAAAAAGTGAAGATGATGATGATGATGATGATGATGATGATGATGATGATGACGACGACGACAAAAATCGTACCAACACTTTACCAAAGCATCCATCCACCATTGTAAAGACACAGATACGAAAGTATTCACTGTAAGAATATTAATTTCTAGTTTTCCTATTGTTTGTTTTTCTTGTTATTTAACTACAAAGTTGTACATGTAACACTGGCTTTTTCTGAGAGAGAGAGAGAGAGAGAGAGAGAGAGAGAGAGAGAGAGAGAGTCACATAAAGTATCCTTTGTGCCCCAGAACCCTGAAGGTCTTTGAGTCTTTTAGGGGTGCATGAGGTCTAAGAAACTTTTCAAATAATAAATCCTGGTCAGATACTAAAGCTGCAAACATACTGAGGTAAACAGTAGTGCTTTGTAAACATCAAGGTCGCACTACTAAGTCACACTGGCACTTACTGTATTCTCTGCCATATTGCAAAAAATACATATATGAAACCATAAAGTAGCAAAACTCGTAATTCTACTTCACCATTTAAAAATAGCAAATTTTATTATCTCTTGACCCTTTCATAGTTAATATTTCTTGGGTTGAAACATGAGGTGCACAAGGCAGATTAATCTTTCTCCTGCATGCCAACGGCAGTGGTTGCTTCTAAGCAAAGCACTGTTTGAGTTGTAAGTTGAACCAGTTGGGGTTTGGCTGTTTGTTTTAATTTGGGTGGTTTTTTGTTTTTTTTTTTTTGTTGTTGTTGTTGCTTTTTTTTTTATTATTTAAGTTTATCTATTTTCTTTTGTTTTCTGTTTTTCCAAACAGCATCTATTTGAGAGTATAAACTAAGTAAACTGTGGGTATTTCAAATTGGGTAGTTGCCACAGTATTCCAAAAAAAAAGTAAGCAAAATAAGCCAGTCACTTCAAAGAGATGATTGACAGGGTAAACTGACAATGATAAAAATCCAGGCTTTTGAGTGAAAACTACAATTTTGAAAAGCTTGTATCCCACATGCCGAGCTTAACTGCCCCTGCATAACTTCTGGTGAAGTTAGTGGTGACTTGAACAAATATAGATTTTTATATTGAATATGAAGCATGCCGCATCATGTAACCAACATAACTAGGAAACCAACATTTCCAACCAGTAACACATGAAGTTAGAAAGTGATGACCATTCAAAAGGAGATCTACATATTGGAAGTGAATGTAAAACCTAAGCACATTTGTCAAGCTGACTTCAATTTCTGCACCACAACTCACTCCAAAGAAGTTACCCCTCGTCAAGTGCTGGTGTCGTGCCAAAGAAAAATATTCATAATTATATGGAAAAGACTAGGAAATGCTCCTCCTTTCACCAACTTTATCTCTTTATGAAGTTGAGTTTCCTGCGTATATTGACTTACAGTGACAGAATGAAGAATCAACTTTGAGCATCCTGCCTTCTCCTGTCAGACATTAAAGAGATTTGCACGAGTGTAAAATGGTGCCACTCTTTTCACTAAATGCCTTTGTTTGGGAAAGCAGAGCTGTTACACATTTGAAAATATATTTGTTACAACACATATTGGTTTCCCAGTTAGCCTGTATCATTTCAGTAAGGATGAAATACACAGAGATGCCAGCTCCTTAACAGAAAGACATTGGGTCCTTAATTATTTCTAACCTGGTGAACAGGTCCTAAGGCCAAAAGGAGAAGCACTGCTATAGTAGTTAAACGCTGCTATCTGTAGTTGAGAGGGAATCACCAGTGTGACTTGGTCACGTACAAAGCCGCTGCAGGAGTCATTTTCCTGGCTTGAGCCCCAGGTTACTTATCCGGAAAAGTATCATCCCCCACACCTCACCACAAGGCTATTACTAGAATAGAAGGAGGTAATAGCTACTTTGTTCCTAACACATAAGGGACTCCTAGTAATTACTAGCCACTGATAGTACCTTCGTCTTGAGCTTTTGGGTCAACTTGTCAACTTAACAGTAATCAAGGACTGTTTGGCTTGTTGAAGGACAGAAAAGAGAGATGAGTGCAGGCTCATCTGAGTGTTAGCATCAGTGGTCCCACCGGAGTTGACATCTCCCCCCCTGCCCCCGAACTAACACAGAAGGGAGGGAGGAAAGCCCAACTACCCATTCCACCTGCTCACTACTTAACTTGTTCATGACTCTCATTTTCAAGTATGGACAGTGGATAAAAGCTGAGAAATTGTTATGCCATTACCTTTGCGCCAGACCCACAAAATAAGGCAAGAAAGAAAGGGAAAGAAAGAGAGGGAAAAAAAAAACTTTTCTAATTTTTTCTCACTTACTCTTTAAGTCCTAAGGAATAGGCATATAAGCTACAAAAAAAAAATAATCTTAACTTTCTCCTTTCTCCTATGCTTTATCCATAATCTGAAAATATAAAGCTCTTTCCACTGGCTGCCTATCTAATTCTTCTTTCTATTCTTGTTTGAGCACAAAAAGGACCTGCCAACGAAAGTGCTATAAACAGCCATGCCCTCACTGAAAAAGGCAATATGCCGTCAGCCAGACATATACCTCGCTTTTCCGCTCATTGTCGACACGGTGATTGATGGTGTAGTTCATTAATGTGGGACGATTGTCAGCTCTTCCTGAATAAATATAAAAAGAAACAAAGAAATCTCCACCCTTTTCAGCCAGAGTGAATTATTTCCTATTTTCCAGGCTTAAGGATCCATGGGGCCTGTAGCTAAAAGTAAATAATGAGCATTTCCACAACCTTTGATGAGAGAAAGTTTAGTTTACGTTCGGGGCTGAGATTATATGTGTACATGTTATGTAACACATGTATATACATATATGATATGCAATGGAAAATATTACATAGAGAGAAAGAAAATTTAAAGTGCCGCTTTGAAAAGATAGGACCATTAAGGCACCTCTGGCTGTAGTTTGAAATACTGCTTCACCTTTAAGGTTCATAGTCATGTACAATGCAGAGAAATTACCACCTCTGGAAAGCTGTAGGGTAAAAAGGCTCTGTCACATGTCAAACTACGCATAACAAGGGCCACAGGATGGAAAGGGACGAGAGGGATGGGTAGTTGGAGGTCTAGTTCACAGCTGGGTAGGAAAGTAGATTAAAATCACTGAAATCAGGACAAAGTTTAGGGAAAACAGCAAAATGGAATTTCCTTTTGATTGCTCTTTACTCCTAACGGAAGTTAGGAGCATGCTCATTGTCTGACACATTACATGTATAAAATGAAGAAACACTAACATGTTCACGTCTTGATGCTGTGTGCCGGTGGCTTTGCTCTTGAGCTGGCATCCTTATCATGGTCATTTTGAACAGTTTTAATTGGGTCTCTGCTAACTCTCTTAGTCAAAGATCAACAAACAGCACTGGGCGTGTCTTGTTTTTAGCTTCAGGGCACAAGAAAGCAGCCTGCGAAACAACTATCTTAGCAAACCCCGGGCTCACAAGTTGGAGAATCGGCTGCATTCCACTCTGGGCATTCTGTTCCTGTACAGACTTTCTTGGGTGGGAATGTGCTAATGACAATAATAATTTATTCTGAAGATGTGCTAAATTTCTGGAGTTGAATTGTGAAGTATTTTGAATACCACTGGAAGGCACAGGAAGCTGAGAACCCCAGAGAAACTGGCGCCCTGCCACCACTTGAAGTTCCAATCTGATTGTAATAGAAGGTGATTGCCCAGGACTAGCCAGAGGACCTTGGATGGCTTCCTCTAAGATGACAGGTTGCCTGTGTGCGCGTGCTTTCTTGGGGCCCCTATGGGAGGGGATTTTTTTCAGGATGTGCTCGTTCTTAACAATGTGGGTAAAGGGACAATAGCTCACATTTATCCAGCACTAAGCATGTGCCAGCAGGCACTGTACAAGAAGCAAACCTTATAATTTACTTCATATACTCCATCTCTCACTTTGTTACAGACAAACTATATCTATTTCCATCTTATGATGAGGACAGAGGGCTCAGACTGCATATGTGGCTTTTAGGTTTCCTAAGAATGAGTCAGGACTTGTTCTAACTTCAGAGTTAGAATTATGACCTGCTAAGTTATGTGGCTTCTAGAAACACTAGAAGAATCTCTATCAAGATAACACACACATACACGCACACACATACACATATATGCACACACATATATAATACACACACATATACACATGTGCACATACACATGCACACACATGAATACAATATATGCACATATGCACACACATATATGTGCACACATACACACACATATAAACATATACAACACATATACACAAACATACACACGCATACATACATACACATATACAATATACACACATGTGTACATATACACACACATACATGCACACATACACAACACATATACACAAACATACACATACATATACAATATACGCACATATGCACACACCAATCCCTTCTTCCTGTTAAAATGCTTCTCAGAATGAATGCTCATTTCACATGCCATTTCCTCTTATCCTAACCCCATTAAGTCAGCAGAACCAGTAAACTTGTGTTCCTTCCACAGAGGAGCGTAGGAAAGTCTGTCACAATAAAGTTATGACTTAAGGTTCAGGAGCTATGACTAGAAGAGTCGGAGAAAGATTTTGGGTCCCTCTCTCCCTCTGTCACACTGTAATTTTGCCATAAAGTAGCAACCTGAAAGAAAAGTAGTCCAAGTCTATCCTAGTGCGGGAGTGGCGCTCACATTCAACTCTGCACATTCTAAATCCCACCAGATAGCACATTCTGTCACAGCATCCTCTAGACCCACTGTGTACTCCAAGCCCAGAGGATCCAGTAATGACATTCTGGCTTTGCCAGGATGAGGGGCAGCTGATGGTCCCAAAAGCCACACGGCTACTTGCGATCTGCAGCCAGGTTCTCCATAATGCAAAACTCTTCCAAGAAGAAGCCAGCCAGCAAACCATGCACTCCTGCTGCTTAAATAGTCACAGTAACACTTCCAGCTTGTCAGGGAGTAATGAAATTTGGTTGTGGGAAATGTAGAATTTTAAAGAGAACAACGTGTCCTCCAACCAGCTCTGGGCTCTTCACATCACATCCACAGTGGCCCTGGGCAGCAGCACGCGGGTCTCCACAGCTTCCCAGCAAAGGATGGACGTATTTTCTGGAATCTGTCAAGGACTTGAAATTCATCCAAAATAACCCACAGAGGAGAAGACAGCCCGTAAGGGCAATCAATGGCCCAATCAGACCTTGAAGTATCCCGAACTGATGGCACCATTCACCTTTAGAACTTTATGAGGCCAGAAAATGAAACCTGTCTGCTTGCCTTGCCACCTGCCCAAGCATCCCTCAGTGTCATCCATAGGGACAATGTGCAAACTCTCTGCTTCCAAAAACTGTGCTGAGCTGTGTGCCAACAAAGAGTTTGGTGGACATTGGTAATGCATATACAACGGATTTGTCCTGTATTCTTCAGGACTCTTCCTACTTATTCTCCCCCCCCAACAAATTAGACATTATATTTGTAATCTGATTTTAGAGCGCTCTCACAGTGCATTTCTCAGAGCTATTAGGAGAGCGTTTTATATTTCTTTCCTGTATATATTTGTTATAAGATGGCCAGGAGGAGGGAGTGGAAATTAAAGATCACAGGATAGACTCAAATAGGCCTTTGTCTCTTCTACATAAAGGGAAATAAAATATCGAATTTTAAATATTAAAAAAAAAGAAAATTGAGGAGATAGATTAATGTAAGTTCTTTACTCTTTTTGTGAGCATAGACTTTTTAGCAAACTTGAAAAGCTTCTCCCAGAGAAAAATGTCCAAACGGTTAAAAAAAATGTTACCTCCACTTTAAAGGTTCACGGCTCCACCCCTGAAATCTAGCCTCGAGTCACCTAGAGTCACCTATAAGTTAAAATTTTCTAAACTATATATCCCCAACACCAGAAAGACAAATCCTCTCAGAATTGACTTTTCAGACATCCCTTGTCAGTCAGAGGTGTCGCTTACTATTTCAAGTAGAGTGGCTATTTACATCTTACTGGAACTCAAACCCTGTGACCCCCTCTTCCTCTGTCACTGAATGCATTACTCCAAGTCTGCATAACAGTGTAGAAGAGAATTGAATTAGAAACAGTTTAGGCAGCTACGTTTACATCTCTGCCACTTAAGACAGAGACCTCAGAGAGGGGCCTCTCCATCAGGGACCCTCGAGTGTTCTCAGGGCAATAAGATTGGAAGGGTCACACTTCCAAAGGATAACTGGAACCACACAAGAATTCATACTCCTTATGGAGCTGGAGAGCGCCACGAATTAGTATGATGATTTCCACAGAGGAATTAGTGGGGCTGGTACTACAGGTCTGCCGCCATTACCCCAGGGTGGTGGTGACTCTGTCCATTTTGACAATCTAATTTTACAATAGATTAACTTTTAAAAGTCTGCATAGTGAAGAGGCTGTATGGGGCATAGGAGCAGAACCAAGCAATTTGGTGATTAGTGAATTCAGCACATTTCTCCCACTTCTACAGAGAAAAATAAGTCAAGACCCATAGTCAAGAAATGACAAAGAAACCTGGAATTCACCGTTGATGTGGCCCAGAGATTACGTTTACAACTCATCATCTCATGTATCCAAACATAAAACAACTGGAAAGGAAAAAGAGGATGAACAGAGAGAGAAAGATAAAGCAGAGAACCCAAACGATAGACTTGGAACATTTTTCATGGGGTTCCAGTAAAACGAACAGTCTTATAAGATGACTTAACTTCAGATACCACTATCCAGTACATTCTTATACCAGTTCCTAAACAATAAATAGAAGCCATGCAAACACTTGAAAAGATTCAACTAACACAGAATCAGTGTGTGAAAATATCCCTAGCTATGTTCAACACATCAGAAAGTTCTGTTGCTAAAAAGCAAGAAAACAGCCGGGCGGTGGTGGCACATGCCTTTAATCCCAGCACTTGGGAGGCAGAAGCAGGTGGATTTCTGAGTTTCATGCCAGCCTGGTCTACAGAGTGAGTTCCAGGATAGCCAGGGCTACACAGAGAAACCCTGTCTCGAAAAACAAACAAACAAATAAAAAGCAGGAAAACAGTGCTGACCTCTTCTACTCTCTGGATTGGAAGGATGCTGTCTAACTTGCCCTCTGTGTTATGAAGGGGTAGAAAGGAATCTGACTTGGAGAATTCGGTTTCTAAGAACTCCTGCTATTTACATATACTCTACTTCTCAAAAGAATGTCACCTTACTATTAATGCGATGTTTAACAAAGGCAATGTCAGAAATGTGTCGCTGGTGGGGGGCTTTGTTTCTCACATGCCATGTTTTGATTGGGATCTGTGTTAATTCACACACCCTCCTTGTGAGACAACTAGAAATTATCATTGTCAATACAGTTTCCTAACAATCTCAGATTTCAGGCAATTAGGTACAAATAAGTCATTGTCAGCAAAATAAAGAATGTCTTCTAATGTCTCAGAAGAATAAGAGTTGGAAAAGGAAGGAAGAGAGAGAGAGAGAGGGAGGGAGGGAGGGAGGGATACAGGAAGGCATATAGGACTTGTTTACGGGATTCTAGTCAAGGCAAAAAAAAAAAATGTAGCTAAATAAAAACACCAAAAACAAAATCATGTTTGAGAAATTATTATCAGACATACTATTTTTTTTATTTTTTTGTTTTTGGTTTTTTACTACTATTATTATTATATTATATAAAAGTACACTATACCTGTCTTCAGACACTCCAGAAGAGGGTGTCAGATCTCATAAGGATGGTTGTGAGCCACCATGTGGTTGCTGAGATTTGAACTCAGGACCTTCAGAAGAGCAGTTGGTGCTCTTAACCGCTGAGCCATCTCTCCAGCCCTATCAGACATACTTTTAAGCCAACTCCTAACTATGACTTTTCTGAAATAGTTTTGGATGGATGTTTATATGCTAAGATCAACATTTAAATTTTGCTACAAAGTCTATTGTGTACCACATAAGCAGTTCTAAGACTCTAGAACAACACAGCTTTGGGTCTAATCCACTGAAAACACACTCTGCAATGAAAGTTTGGTTCGCTCTGGTTGGGGGAAAGTGAGGAATGTGCTTGCCTCCCAGTGAGAAGACAATCAAGGACGCAGTTTTCAAATATATCCTTACAGGAAGGACCAAGCAACTAGGGCGACTCTGCTCAGCTGAGGGATCTGCTGAGCTGAGGGATCTGCTGAGCTGAGGGATCTGCCGGCCTCAATGGAAGTAGGATGCTGAAAGAAGCATCCACACCCTAAATATGCATTTATGCTCACCCCCAAAATCCACAGTTTTGATTAAAAAACAAAACAAAACTGGAAGTCCATAAATGAGAAGAGTTGGAGACACTAGGTCTTGTTTGTTTAACTGGTGGCATCATTGCAGAGGAGCAGAGAACAAACCAAAAATAACACCTTAGCAATCAGACAGGCCCCAGCAATGCCTCAACCATCAGCACTGATTCAATTAGTCACTTTCACCAAATTGCAAAACAACACACAATACAGAACAAAGGCATCATGACACGGAAGACATTCATTATTCTCTGATCTGTAAGAACAGCTCCATGGCCCTATTCTTAAGCATGCTATTGCCCCTAACGGTCTGGGCAAATCATCAGATTTCTATGTACTGAAGAGTATTTTTATAAACAAGTGGTCCCCCCCACCCCCCACACACAAAAAGAAAATGGCGGCACTAGACACTTTTGAAGTCAAGCTTTGGACTCCAGCATTCTGCACGTAGGAATTATGCTAACACTGTAATCAGAGCCACAGTTAAAGATTTATATTCAGAGATGTTTATCATAGCAATGTTTACAGTCATAAAAAAACTGGAAATAATCTAAATATACAATAATGGGAATGGCTAAGTGGAATAATAAATCAGTAAAATATTTTCCACAGGGCATTAAAAAAAATGGCTCATCAGATAAACGTCCTTATCACCAAGCCTTGTGACCTAAGTCCAATACCCAGGTCCCATATGGTAGATGGAGGGAACTGATTTCTGCAAGTTGTCCCTCTGACCTCTGACCTCTTCCCTAGCACAGTGGCACACATATGCCCACATGCATAAATAAGACAAACTATATGTCAAAACTGTTAAGACTTTATACAAATTTGCGTTGATGTAAGAGATCTCATTAGTCTTTATCTGGATATCTCATGAGGTCTACTAATTAGAAGTTATAATTGTAAAGCAGTATATATGGATAATCAGATTAAATTTGTTTGAAATTAAAATCAGTTTTGAGACACATGACATTCAATTACTAAGACCATTAGATAGGAGCCGGGCAGTGGTGGCGCTCGCCTTTAATCCCAGCACTTGGGAGGCAGAGGCAGGCGGATTTCTGAGTTCGAGGCCAACGTGGTCTACAGAGTGAGTTCCAGGATGGCCAGGGCTACACAGAGAAACCCTGTCTCAAAAAACCAAAAAAAAAAAAAAAAAAAAAAAAAAAAAAAAAAAAAAAAGACCATTAGATGATAGATTGATACTTATAAATGTATTTATACTTTTATGTATATACCTATGTATCTATGTATACATATGTTATACTTAGAGACAGTAAGACACAAGAAGAAAAAAGAAATATATTCCTCTATATCAAATTAATATCCCTGGATATTTAATGCTAAAGGATTATTTTAGTCTCCTCTTTCTTTTTTTTTTAAAGATTTATTTTATTGATTTTATGTGTATGAGTATACCATAGGTGTACAGATGGCCATGGGCCATCATGTGTGTGGCTGATGGGAATTGAACTCAGGACCTCTGCAGGCCACCCTCGCTCAGGCGTAATTCACTGTATCTGTCTTCAGATGCACCAGAAGAGGGTGTCAGATCTCATTACGGGTGGTTGTGAGCCACCATGTGGTTGCTGGGATATGAACTCAGGACCTTCAGAAGAGCAGTCAGTGCTCTTACCCGCTGAGCCATCTCTCCAGCCCTAGTCTCCTTTTTCAACTTGACCATATTACCCAATGTTTCTACATATAATATGTTACCAAATGGCTTTAGATCTCATCATTTTAAGTTCTTTTCTAAATTCTTACTTATTGGGGAGAGGCATGCAGAGGTCAAAAGACAATTTTGTAGAGTCAGTTCTCTCCTTCTACCTTTGTATAGATCAAACTCTGGTCACAAACAAGGGTTGCAGGGCCAGCGCCTTTTCCTGCTGAGCCATCAAGAATATAAGATGGTATTGTAGGGTAGATGACTTTCATACTAGTCATTACATATGTCCATTGGTTGCTCCAGATGATCTCATACACTTCGGGGCTAACAGGGGGCCAAGCTTAGGGACTGTCACCCCAGCCTTATGCTCAACCATCTCAATTTTGTTTTTATTCTGTATATATTTATAACTCGATGTCAAGCCAAACTCTTTTTAATGTATAGATAAGGGGACTTCCTTTAAAAGTGAAAGGTCTTGCCTAAGTTCACACAGCTTGTTGGTGGAAGATCTCTTGGGTCAGAACGCAAGCATATGCATGCAAATTACCTCTCATCCACTCTGTGGTTCTGTCTGTGCACTGAAAACTGTAATGTTCTCAGTCACTCGTCTTATGGTGGTTAAGAGGCTCACATGGGACCAGTCCTTCTCTTTCAAAGCGCTTTCTCCTGTAAAATCTCTCCTATTCAGTGACTGCAGAACTGGACAAAGGAGCCCTGTTGTAGCAGCCTGAAAGCCAGTTAAAAGTGAAGTATGAAACTTCTTTTCTATGCTACTCTTAGTCTTTAAAATATTATTGGTCTGCCCCCTTAGTCTTCTACATAAAACTTCAGGCTGTGACTATGTAAAGATGGCTAACTTCCTAAGGACAGCTTCCTGACCTGTGTCAGATAACTATTCAAGCATCACATACAAAACCAGGAAAGAAAATGTAAAAGAACAGCTTAAGAATACATGATATTAACTTAGCTGGCACATTACTGTTCTATGCAAAGGAAACATGTGGACAACCTCAAGATCATGTTGCCTCTGAATAATTTCTGGTACTATTTTGTAACTACATTGAAAATTATTCCCCTTGAACTTATGTTAATCTATTACTCAGGCAACCCTGAGTACCAAGGAATCCAATATTGAGCTTGTTGACCAAAGGGTAAATGCCCTAGGGTCGTATTTAAATGACTATGCCTGCACAGCATGCAACAATTGTCTAAAAGAACAAAGTGCTTCCTTCAACCCCAACAGGATCTCACTATGTACCCCTAGCTGGCATAGAAATTGCTATGTAGAACACATTGCCCTTCACCTTGAACTCTCAGAAATCTGCCTGTCTCTGCCTCCTAAGTGACAGGATCAAATAGGTCTACCACCATGGCCTACTTAAAGCTTTATCTTGAAAAAGAAAGAAAAAAAGAAATAAAGAAAGAAAGAAAGAAAGAAAGAAAGAAAGAAAGAAAGGAAGAGAAAGAAGAGGAAGAAGGAAGGAAAGAAAGAAAAAAGAAAGAAAGAAAGAAAGAAAGAAAGAAGAAAGGAAGAAAGAAAGAGAAAAAAGAAAGAAAGAAAAGAGAAAAAGAGAAAAAGAAAGAAAGAAAGAAAGAAAGAAAGAAAGAGAGAGAGAGAGAAAGAAAGGAAGGGAGAAAATAGATTAAAGCTCTGTAAAGGCAAATCTTCAAGGATTCAAATGACTTAAGAAAACCTTGTGATAATCTTGAAGATAATACAGAGATAGAAGAGAGGAAGAGAGCCAGGAACAGAATAATGTAGGTAGGATTCAAACCTGAATACACAAAGTGGCCCGAACTATTATAAAATCTCAGTCACAAACTCAAACCAACTTCAGGTCTTTCCACACTCTCCAATGCAGTATCCCACTCGCTTTCACTGACACAGTTGCTTCTTCATGTGCGCTATTGTTCTGGGACATTATTTATCTTCTTGTGTACAGAGAGGAAATGGTTTATGCTTAGTTTAAAACCTTGGAAAACACTCCCCCAGAAGCATGATCAGTTTGCATCTTTCGAGCAGCTGAGATCAAAGTGATTTAAAACGTTTATTTTTAAAGTAAACCATTTACACCAATCTTTGGGAATTTTTTTTTTCTTTAAGACTTGTATTTGTCTCTGTAAGTCCTTTAGAGGAACAGGGAAATCAATTGGGATATCTAAGATGGCCTTATCAGGATGGTGGAATCTGATCTGGCACTATCTCAATGTCATCTCCATAGGGAGCAGAACCAAAGTTGGGTAGGAAAAGGCAGAAGACCAGACCTTGATAGCAAGATCCATCATGAGCATGGTTCTCAAAGGATAGATGTCACTTGGCTCTAATTGGAAAAAACTTAAAAAACAAACAAACAAACAGAATGGAGAAAGATACCGTTTTGGGAAGTCATTTAAGAAGGTAACCTTTTTGAGTCTCCAGCTTCTATCCCCAGAAAAGGAATTCCTAAGTCCAGCTCTTAACACATTATAGGCACATGCCACACAACAGTAGATAGGAAATTCCACAAGGCCCTTGAGGGAGGGTGAGCCCACTCCTCTCCTTTTCCAATCTGAAGGGTGATTTGAATTAGGTGGGGAGGGGGTCACTTTATCTAAGGGACTGGGGGAGCTTTCCCAGCCTGCTGGCTTTATTTCACATCTCAGGCACACAACGTTTCTTTTATGAAAACCCAGCTTAAATATTAATGTGTGTTTTCTTAAGGAAGTGGAAGGCAAATCAACTTCCTAGTAACCAGAGTATCTGATTTCTAAAATGGTCTAACGCTGATTGTCACAGGTCTGCCAGATGTGAGGGCTAAACCTCTTTTTAAAAAAAAAAAAAAAAAAAAAAAAAAAAAAACGGAAAGACAGGCTTTCATGCACACTGCTGTGCGGGTCCCCACTGCTGTGCGGGTCCCACGCCTCCTGGAGTTACATCCTCTGCTGGTGTGTTTTTGTTAGCTAGCTGCCGGAAGTCCTCAACAGCCCAACTTGTTTTCTGATCCTTTAAGGACACTCCTAGCCCTCTGTCAGCCCTGAAATTGAGAGTATGTTTGTGTTGCTAAGTGTGGTGGACTAATTAAAATAATGAGATTTCTCTTGAGCAAGGCCACTTGAACACAAAAAGGAACGGAGGTGGACCCAAGAGTTTGCTACAAAGCCTATTTTGAGTAAACCTTTGTTCTGAACACTCCTGTTACCTCCTGCATCCAGAAACAATGTCTTTTGTTACCAACTCCCCACCTCCACCTCCCTTCTTGGAAGGCTGGGTTTGTTTACTGACATTTTCAATCCCAAGCAATACAAAGGATATTTCCTTATATTAACTCCAAATGTCACCCCCCAAAAAAAAGAAAAAAAAGAAAGAAAAAGAAAAGAAAAAGAAAGAAAAAGAAAGAAATTTGGCTGTAAAGAAGCCTGTCTCACCAGATAAGATACCAGCAGTTCAGAATACACACACACATACACACACACACACACACACACACACACACACACACACACAATCTTGCTCTTTGGACTTTATGGGTCTACCAGAGCCTATGCTTCACCTTTTTTGCCATGTCATTCCAAAGTCACTGGCACTACATTGCTTGGTCCAAAAGAGGATGGGTCACTATGGTTTTAGTTGCTGCTTTTAAAATGCTTACAATGAGCCAGATGTGGTAGCACAAGCCTTTAATCCCAGCACTCAAGAGGTAAAAGCATGTGGTTCTCTGTGAGTTCGAGACCAGCCTGGCCTACAATCTGAGGAACACTAGCTCTCTGTACTCAGAGGCTAAATTATGACCTGTCCCCCTTCAGTTCACATATAGAAGTTCTAACTGCCAGTGCCCCAAGTGTGAGTGTACTCACAATAGGGTAAAAATAATTAAAATAAGCCAAGATGATTAGAAGAGACCTTATCTAGAATGGCTGTTGTCCTTATATGAATAGGTCAGCAGATGCCAGGCACTGCAGAAAGAGACAATGCAGAGACACAGGAAGAAGATGGCGTCAGTTAGCCAAGGAGAGAGGTCCTCCAAGGAAGGCAGCCATGTTGGCACCTTGACTGTGACCTCCCAGATCTGTGAGGAACTATACTTCTGTAGCTTACGTTGTCTGCTCTGTGGTACTTCCTTGAGACAGAGCTAGCTAGCACTTTGGTATCCTCAACAACTGATAAACTTAAAAATAAATCAGGGCTGGAAAGATGGCTCAGTGCTGCTCTTGCATAAGACCTGAGTTCCCCTCAGTCACCTGAAGGTCTAGATCCAGAGCGATCTGATGCCGCTGGCCTCCAAAGGCACCCACATATACACATACATACACGTAATTCAAAAGAATAAAAAACACATCTTTTATTATATTTTAAAACAGACCTCTAGGCTACCACACAATAATACATAGATAATAAATCAATTTTCAAAGCAATTTACTCTATAAATATTCATTAAACACTGAGGCAAATACAGAGAACAAAGTGGGCAAAACTGGGCATAACCTCTGTTCTCACTAAGCTTCCAGGCTGAAGGAAGAAGACAGACGCCAGATAGACGTGTAAGGAACACAGCATTAATATTCTGTTAATTAACACTCCCTGAAGGAGCCCAGCCCAGCAAAAAAAGAGTGACTACAGAGAGGGAGGGACTCACAGGGGCTTTTGTAGGGTGGGTTTGAGAGATGAGATCTAGGCAATGAGTAAGAAGGCTCTCTAGGCACAGCACTAGCTCCAGAAGAGCCCAGGGCATGAGTGAGGTTGGAAGGCCTGAATGTCATGCCTGAGGTGCTAACCTGTGCAACAGAGGGACAGAGCCAGAGCCCTATGTGCACATGAGGCTAAGTCTAGATTGATGTAACCATTGAAATGACAATGAAGGATTTCAGCTTACTGCCCCATCATCTCCTACAGTAACTATAAGATCCAGCCTACATTAAAGGCAGAAAACATTTTCTATCCTATGCATGTTGTTCACATACCTTGGGATCAAAGGCATTGACTCTGAATTATAATAGTCCATGTTAAAAGAAAGAGGGCCTCCCTGGATGGATGTATAGCTAGATCCAGGTGTAGAACTTCACATTTACCCCAGCTCCTTTTAAAGAGTAACTTCTAGAATTCTCTTCAGCTGTGATAGCATCAACATTCAGCTTTCTGAACACATGGTGTAAAACATTATCTTTTATGATTTCTTCTCCCGGTCTTTTGGGATTCATGGTTAGTCAATTTCAATACTTCAATCTCACAGAAACAGATTGAAAACTGGAGTTCCACAGAAGCCTCAGAATTCATGAGAATTGCTTAACAGAAATGGTACGTGAATGACAAAATGCAGCAAAGGGGTATTTTCTCTAGTGACTGTCACCATGTACACAAAATTAACAGACATAAGGAAGAGTTAGTCATATTACAATTTAAAATAGCTACAGTGCTTTGAATGATGCTAAATGCTTTCCAAAGAGTCATACTACTTCTCACATAATTCTTGCAGGGGACAAATAGAAAGATCTAACTGGCTTCCCAAGACAACCACAGTGACCAAAGTCTGTGGTTGACCACATAAACCTCTTTCCTTCTTTATCCTGAAGTAATAACATGGCCAATATTGACCTGGGCACCCAAAATAAAAACTGCATATTCCAGGCCCCCTTAAAACTATGCAACCATGTGACTGAACGGTGGCCAAGGACACAAGAGGACAGTGGATGTCTGTAGTATCCAATGTCATTGGGAGGAAGGGGTCTGCCCTGTGCCATTGTTCCTCCATTCTGCCACTAGGAATACTGCATTGATGGCCATGGCTCCATCCTTGGTTGTAGGAATGAGGCTACCTTACAGTGATGTCAGAAGACTGTGGTACGGGGAGCCTGGCACAGCTCTACCTCAGCTGTGGGCGACTGACCTAACCCTCGTTTATATGAAAGCAGTGCAGTTTGTCTTCTACAGGCCTATGTTCTTTGGTTCTGAGACAGAATGGAGGTTCTCGTACTTACAGCCAGAGAGAATCATATGGGTTATACTCACCTAAAGAAAAGTAAATTATAACCCTGTTCTATTTTTTTATTCCTTAAAAGATGATCAAGCTGGGCGGTGGTGGTGCACACCTTTAATCCCAGCACTTGGGAGGTAGAGGCAGGCGGATTTCTGAGTTCGAGGACAGCCTGGTCTACAGAGTTAGTTCCAGGACAGCCAGAGCTATACAGAGAAACCCTGTCTTGAAAAAAAAAAAAAAAAAAAAAAAAAAAAAAAAAAAAAAAAAAAAAAAAAAGGTGATCAAAACCCACCTGTAGATACAGCCTAAATCAAATTAATAGCATTCCACTGTAACGGCTGCTATGTAATGGCACCTCAATGTCATCTTTCTCATACTTTATTCCTCAGATAACAGAACTCACAACCAACTACCACAGTATTCAGGAGCTTTACTGATTGATCAATCAGTAGCACCAATATCCAGGTTGCACTCGAAGTTGACGTCTACATGTGGCACTCTTAGACATTCCAGGGGTTCATCTTGGAGCTGAGCTTGAAGCACCTTCAAAAGAGAGCCCAAGGCCTGTGGGTCCTGTGTGTGGGTAGTCTAGGATAGGTTTTCCCTTTCAAAGGGCTTGTCTGATGCCATTCTCACTTCCAAAAGCTGTGCCCCCTGAATGTGACACACGTCAATGCCCTGACTTCAGGAAAGCGGAGGCAATGGATGCTTTAGTGGGATCTCTCCTCACTCTCAGACTCCACACAAGAACAGAAGTGTGCCATAGTGGCTCGCATCTGTAATCCCAGCATTCGGGACTCTGAAGCAGGAGGATAGCCCTAAGTTCAACACCAGTGTGGCTACCTAGTGAGTTCCAGAGTAGCCTGAAGGAAGTATAGAGTGGGACCTTATCTCAAATTGAAAAAAAAAAAAAGGATATTGTTTAGTTCTTGGACTCAGTGGCTATGGATCATACATCTCTGTGTCATATTCCAATTGCCTGGAAGCATGTACTAAGAATTTTCATACAGGAAGAATAATTACCTTCTCTGCTACAAAGTCAAGACCCAAAGTTTTCATGGAAAAGGAAGGGAGGAAGGAAGGAAAGAAGAAAGGAAGGAAGGAAGGGAGGGAGGAGGGAAGGAGAAAATCACTTTTATCTTTTATAAATATCCAACATACAGATTTGTATTTATGACCCATTGAAATTTGATAACCACTAAACTAGTCTAAAGATAGGAACAAAATCAAGAGTCATGTGCTCCGCTTGCATCTGACACGGAAGGTGTCCTGCTTTTAGAAAGTGACAAATCAGCCCGGGCGGTGGTGGCATACGCCTTTAATCCCAGCACTTGGGAGGCAGAAGCAGGTGGATTTCTGAGTTTGAGGCCAGCCTGGTCTACAGACTGAGTTCCAGGACAGCCAAGGCTACACAGAGAAACCCTGTCTTGAAAAAAACCAAAAAAAGAAAGAAAGAAAAAAGAAAGTGACAAATCAGGAGGAGAACCTAAAGTTCCCTCCTGGATGCTCTTGATCGGTGTCTATGGCTCCACAAAGCTTCTTGGATGTGCTTCATGGAGTGTTAATAAACTGGAAATAATATCTGTAGGGAAAAACACTGACAGAACTTAGCTCCTAGAAAATGGATCTGTGGTTTCCTAGAATGGACTCTAGTGCTTAGATCCACACATCATTCTCAACTCTAAAACATAGCTTGGCTTGTTGGGCTTCCATCTTTCCAAGGCTCTGTGATTCCCAACTATGCTTGGCATCCACTCTCTTGCCTCTGGAAACTACTCTCTCCTGGAATAGCTTTTTGGGTTGGAGACAGAGTCTTGTTTAGGTTCTAAATCCCTGAAATCAGTTCAAATGTGATCCAGTTAGCTCACAACGTGCTTAAATAAAACTTTGGTGAAACTGTGAAACTTATCTTCATTCACTAGGGCACATTCAGAGTGTTTGCTTCCCCCCCCCCAAAAAAAAATAAACATGCTCGTAAGCAAAATTTTGGCAAGCAAAAGCAATGTGGTTCCCAGGAGTTCACCATGGCTTCTGAAGAGCCCAGGTTCCAACGGCTCTGTGCCCATGACTTAGATGCCAGATGTCAGGGTCATTACTACTGGGACCAGGCGAGGACAGCTGGATGTACCTCGTCCAGCCAACCAAAACTCATGCACAAGGTGTGAGATCCATTTATAGCTTTATCCTTGGATCAAAACTGACCTGCCTGGAGAAGCCACCAAGACAGAAGACCTTCCTTGACCTCTCTAGTTGGTCTAAGAATGAAGAAAGAGCCAGGCTTAGTGGTACAGGCCTGTAATCCCAGTGCTAGAGCTAGAAGCAGGACAATTGTAAGTTAGTGATGAATCTGAGCTATGTACATTGTGAAACCCGTCTTGAAATCTTAAGAAACAAAAAGAGGATATTGGACTTTTACCCACAAATGATCTACAAAGACACAGAGGCCCTAGAAGAAAGACTCAGAATGACATACATTCTGTAGAGGTGTGTGTCTACTAAAACACAATACCAGTCACATACAAAACTTTAAATGTCCTTGGTAGCCATATTTTTTAAAAAGTCATGTGTTTTAATAGTGTTTTTCTCAGTTATTCATATCTAAAACTCAAACCATTTTAACATACAACTAATTCAAATTGCTGATGTATTTTATAATTGCCAAACTCCAGTGTTATTTTTATAATCAGTAGACATCTTGATTCTAACTAGCTCCTCTTGAAGTGTTTAGCAGCCACATCTGGCCAGTGGTGACCACACTGGTCAAGCACCACCGTTAAAGAAAGCTGACCTTCTCAACAACCCATAGACTAATTCTCTTTGGGCTTTCACAGTGATTTAAAATAATTTTTTTAATGAGTTGCCATCATTCAAAATACTGACCCTTGGCTTCTGTGGAAAAAAGTCATGCCTGGTAGCTGGGTTACAGACAGGCAGTATGAACACATAGATTGAGACATGATGCATCTGAAGCCACCCTTCCCCCAAAGGAGCACTCACTTCCGGTTGGCCGTTCCAGTCACTCCCTGTTTCTCAGTACCTCACATTTCCTGGCTGGCCATCACCCAGTAGGTCTAATAAATAGCAAAGTCGTAACCTTCTGGGGCTAAGTAACATCAAAATTACTGGGTTGTTTCATGTGGTAAATTTTCGTAAAAAGAAATGTATTTATGCATTGCTGCTCTGTTTGTTTTCCTACACTTATCATTTATGTTTCCGTGAGTTCTGAATTTCAATGGGGTCACAGCACAGGGAAGAAACAAACCCTCGCTTATTGATTTAGGAAAAGACAGGAAATCAGCCTAGGGAAAGAAGCCATCCTGATCCTGGTTGTTCTGTTTTTCAAATAATTGGAGACTCTAGACTGAGAAAGCCAAGGAACATTTGCACACCTGGCTATTCAAAGACACCACTGGAATACAGTCTCCAAGGAGACCAGTGTGGATGCATGAGGGCCTCTGCCTGTTTATTTCCCATACAGGACTAGGCACCCAGTCCATTTCCTCTCTGTGGCTCCCATCTACTTGAGGCTCACGCTCTACCAAGACCGGCTAGCCAGAGGCATGTCTGCTCCCTGCTTCTA
The DNA here is from genome assembly GCF_008632895.1 of Mastomys coucha. Lineage (NCBI taxonomy): Eukaryota > Metazoa > Chordata > Mammalia > Rodentia > Muridae > Mastomys > Mastomys coucha. Next base: position 39,865,999 of record NW_022196911.1, on the reverse strand, counting down.
TGGCCCCTCACTCCCTCTTCTCTCTCACACATGGAGGACCACAGTAGAGAAGCCTGCACCACATGTCCCTACTGCTTTTTCATCTGAGGACAACAGGACTTATTCTAAAGTCTCTGTCTCAGACTCACAGATTCTCCTGTGTTGGACCAATTCCACCATCTACACTACTGGTTTCAATAGTGACTCAGGAGTCAGAGCCTAGTGTTAGTGTTCAGGATAAAACTTACAGAAAGCTAAATTAATTCTTGCAAATCCCTTAAACTTCACACAGAATGCAAGATGCATTCACTCTTGACCTTGCACATCAGTATTTATGTATAGGAGTTTATATGTATATATATATACATATATATATACATATATATATATAAAGTTTATATATATAAGTTTATATATAGAAGATCATAAATAGATTTAATCTCGGGTGCTATACAAGGCATTATGTTTCTTTTCTCTTCGAATTAATTTTTCTGTTTTGTAGTTTTCTTCATTTTAGTATAGTTGGAATCAGGAAGATAAATATATATATATATTTATGTATATATATATATAATGTATATATATATATATATATATACACTCTGAGAATTGACTGTGATAAGGTATATTTATCTGTTTGTTTGCTTGCTTGTTTATGTGTGGTGGCATCTTGTTGGCATGTATGCCTGTGTACCACAGGCATGCTTGGTATACTCAGAGGCCAGAAGAGGGTATCAGGTCCTCCAGGACTGGAGTTACAGAGAGTCATGAGCCACAGTGTGGGCACAGAAACTTGAGGCTGGGTCTTCTGGGGAAGCATCTAAATTTTCTAGCTGCTGAACCATCTCGCTAATCCTACTACGATGTTTTTACTTGATAGTACTAACTAAGCATTCACCATGCTCAGTTCCTAGAGCAAACTTCTTGTGACCATCCCACAATTTCATTTACATGAAGACTCTGCAATGGACCAGTCTCGCTTTTTGTCTTCATTTTACAGGAGCAATATTGGGGTAGTCAAATCATTTGCCTCAATCCTGCAGCTACGATGTAGTTGAGTTAAAACTTGAACCAAGTCTGCCAAATGCCCCTCCGATCTCCTGACTATAAACTGAAAATGGATCTCTAATTGCCGTCCACTGAGTCTGAGAGCCACCCATCTCCATTCTACCAGACTCCCAGCCATCCCAGATCTTACAGCTATCCCATAGTCCCTTTCCTCCAAACACTTCTGTCTTCTCCAATCACCAAGAGTCCAGTAACTGTTTGCAGATGGTCAGCGTTTCATACCAAAAGTTCAGAAGACACCCAAGCCAGCCATAATTCCCACGGCTGGAGGAAAGTCTTAAAATGTTTATTATTTAGAATCCACTGGGGGTAAAGGGCCCGCCTCCCTCCCAGGACTCCATGAGAAAGCACTTTAGAGAGCCACCACATGATTTACATTTTCTCATTTTCTTCTGTAAAAATTATAAATCTCTGCATAATTTCCCACAACATTTAACAGGAGAATATTTAAACTAAGAAGTGTCTTGTGGACATAAATGTCAGGCTCACATAACTAAGTATGTCACGTTGTATAACTAAGTAATCGTCTAGACTTCCCGTGTGTCTCCATACACCAGTACTGTAAATATAAATGGGGGAAAAATAAGTAATAATTTATGAAAACTGATTTGCATTTCCAAATATAAAATGTGTAAAACCCAACTAATTAGCAAGAGTGAGGGCTGAGGTGTTTCTATAGCAACCATAAAAATGTTAAATTATTTTTTTCTCCAAAGTGTTTTATATCTGCCTCATTAATGTTTGTTTTTCCCATTTGTTTTGTGGATATTTCCAAAGTGAAAGGTTTCAAAGATTGCAAAAACTCTCTGCTTTATCGCAAAGTTCACAACAAGGTTTCTTGCTAAGAACTGCCATTAACCAGCAATGCGCCTTAAACTATATCTGGTAGAGAGTCTTGTTCACAACAGAGGTGGCATCCTTTGTTCTTAGCTTCCTGCTAAGTTCTCCTTTTCGTCTTATTACCCTTGATTGTTCTGCCTGTAACTCTGCTTAGGAGACCTTAACCTAAGTTCAGGTTTTCAGCAGTACCATTTTTGGCCACCCTGGCAGATCCTGGGAGTCTGATGCCAGCAGGAGTCTCTATTCATTCAGTTCAGTGCCTTGAAGAGCTCCTGGGAACCTGGGAACTGGAGATTCCTCTGTCCTTGACTCGCAGTCTCCCTTCCTGAAACTGAGGGAGATGGGACATTGCCTGTCTATAACACTGAGCCATTGCCTGTCTATAACATTCTCTGAGAGTCGTCTCAGATGTCCCTGCTACCTTCCATGCCGATACTTTTCCATATATATGGCATGGAAGGTAACAGGGACCTCTGAGAGTCTCAGACCTCTGAAGACAACTCTCAGAGAAGTTATAGACCATATATATGTATATGTACACACAATACATACATACATACATACATACATACATACATACATACATACATATATGGCATTTTGTTGCTGTTTTTAAGACAGAGTCACTTGTAGTCTGGATTGGACTTGAGTTCCTTACGCAGCCAAGGGTGATTTTGACTTCCTCATCCTCTTCTATGTTACTATTTAAGTCCCCCCACCTTACCCCCAACAAATCCATCCACCAAAACTCAATAGTCCACAGGTTCTGAGCAAGAGCTCTTAACTTTCATTCTAGGGGTTGACTGGTGAGCTTCAAAAGACTGAGAGTTTCCTGTGTTATTTGCAAACAAACTTCATCTCAGTAAAAAACAGCACCAGGTTGAGACTGCTTACACCAGGCCCTCAGTTCCCCAAGGACTGGGTATGGTTTTGTTCATGTGTAGCTCAAGTCTAACGTAGTCCTTAGCAGGAACAAAGTTTTGCCTTCACCAGCAGGCCTCTACAGTATGCCCCCCATCCCTACCCTGCTCAGTCACTCTCAAGCTTCACCCCAATTGAAAGCATGGGCCCCCTATTTTCCTTTCCTGGTAGTCATGTCTTGTGTCTCCATGGGCAACCCAAAGTTTGTTACTACAACACTGCTACAAATTCCTTTGCACACTCTTTATCCTAGCGCTAAACTTTCATCCTAATCACAGACAGCTGTGATTTAGCATATCCCTCAGCATCCTCATCGCACCGTCCACCAAGGAAGAGCTGTGGCTCATACAGCTCTTCTCCCTCGGAAGCATCCTATACAGTGAGAGTCACAAAAATACGTAGATGTTCAACAAATACATCTGACCCAAGCAAACTATAGGGGAAGCTAATTCCAGCTACTAAGTATTTATAATGTTCTCCTCTATTACAGAGTGCAATAATTACATATAAGATATAAGCATATTCAATACAGCCTTCTACGGTGACTTGTGACCTCCATGCGTGCCTCAGTTTTCTCTAGTGAGCATGTTGATAATGTCGGTGTCATTAATTCACCCCAAATTCATTACTCAAGCTCAAAAGCAACTTTGAATTTATCCCCCAACTTCTCCTTGCAGTTTCTTTAGTAAAGTGGAGCTGATAGGCCCAGTGCTTAATTATGCTCTAAAGTAGTCTCCTTGTTGTTCAGCGGGGCACTGGGGGACAAAAATATCTTAACATTTAACAATGTTACTAATCTTGGAAGAGTTCTGGTAATCTCCTACCAACACAAAGGGCAACCACTCTCACAGGAGGAAATAAATGAAATCAAAGACTAATGACGTGTGTTTATGATGAGAGATTGCTCATTTCTTAACATGCTGGGTTTCAGAATTCTTACAAACAGCCCATAAGTAGTTTCCCACATTCTACAGAGTTCTAAACAAAAGAACTCAAGTAACTCTCACAGATGGGGCTATCAGCACACACTTGCACCCAAGCAAACGCAAGTGTACACACACACAACCCCACCTGTGTGCCCATAAACACACACACACACACACACACACGCGCACACACAGAGCGTGCAATACTGAGAACTGCCCAATACCACTTAACCCTAAGCCCAGCTGAATCAAACACTAATTCCTAAGTCTTTAAATCCAGTGTTACTTAGATTTCCACTAGTATACACAGCATCTGGCCTGTAAATGATCCTGAACAATAAGGATACCTTTGAGGAACTGTACTGTTGACAAAGAGCATGTACAGGCAACCCAGCTGGAAGGGATTCACTTATAATGCCCCCTTAGCAATAGCTATAATAATTTAATGCCATTAGTCTCTGTCTCAACTGTAAATGGCCCTAATGGACCCTGCGGTGTTCCTTCAGATTATATACTGATATTGGGGCACAGCTTTTACGCTCACATTACCGCTGCTAATTGTACAACGCTTATGTTGGATACACTCAAGTGTTGCAATAAGTGTCTTCAGTTAACTTCTTAAGGGCAGAGCTTTAAAAGGAGCATTTGTCAGCAGGACAGAAAAGGCAAGAGAACATCTCATCTGGTTTCAACATTGAGGGGGATCCTGCAGGATTCTGATTGCCTGATTCCTTCTTTCTTTTACAACAAGCACTGTTGCTTCCAAATCTGTTAGCAGCCATCTCCTCAAAGGATTTATTTTGATAGTTCATGAATGTGTTGTCACACAGCATAATTAAAGCTTACAGAACTATTATCAAAACACAGAGGAAATATGCTACAGGAGGCTGATGGCTACCCTGCCGCCTGTGTCTGCTGCTTCCCACAGGGTGTGCCTTGACTGACCAGCTGGCTTCCAAGTCCTGACACTAGGCATATGGAGGCAAGTCAGGCCTCGGGCTAAAGTGCGCGGGCAGGCTCCAGTGAACAATCAATTACAAGGAACAGCCAACCCCTGCTTGGTGACCGCTTGGATTCCCACCATCAGGCTCTGCCAGCTTGCCACTTCTTTGAATGCAATAAAACTTGTAGGGAGCCGGCTCATGTGAGACTCTCTGAGATATATGGTAGGGATTAACAGTAAAAAACACTAATTAGGGATGGGCTGAGGAATTAAGGGACGGGCCTAAAGGCTTTCTGCCTCCTAGTTTGTAACAAAGAAGGATAGGGCTGAAAGCTGAGCCTTCTCTGCTTGCTGAACACGGGTCACCAGTGGAGGCTGCAGGAGGCTGCAGCCACGGGGTGCCAGTCATGTGCTCCTCAAAGGGACTCCTCACCTTGGCAGCATTCAAAGACTGGAAAACGCAGAAAAGGGAAAGAGAAAATTTGATAACTTCTATATTCAGAAGTATTTCTTTTAAAAAATGATGTAAAAATATTTTTTGGTCACCCATTTTGGTCATTTTATCTAAATGTAAAGAGAAAGTATGAAATTAGACAATGTGTGCGCGTGATCCTGACATTGGCTTTCATCTCATTTTTTTCTTTTCGATGTAGCAAAGCCCTTGGGTTTATTTCTCTGTTTGGGGAATTGGGGAAGCTTGGAACCACTCACAGTCCTCAAAGCTGATTCACTTGAAGAAAAGAGAATTCTTAAACAAATATTAATTTATTTTCTACATCGGGGCTCCAAAATTTTCTTGCTAAAACAAATACTGCCTATGCAAATCATTTACACAAATGACTTTAGACAAAAAAAGGGGGGATTGGGACCAAGAGTAGTTTTCTTTTTAGTGTGCATTATCAAGGTCACATATAGAAACAGCATGAAAACTCCTCTGAAATGGGAATTATGCCCATTTTACAGATAAGCAAGTGAGAATCAGGCTGTGCAAGAGGATGCTGAACTCCAAACCCAGTTGCATCTGATGCTCTTTCACTCAGCTCTCTTTGTCCTTGTATATTCACATAGCATCCTTAAAGCCTGCTGTGTTCTCAGACTCATATTCCCACAGAACTGGGTCTTTGGAACTGAAAGGCCCTTCTTCCGTCATATTAGTAAAATTACAAGTTTATAAACCACAATCATTTTTTCAGTTCTTTGAAAATTTTACACAGACTTTTATTCATATTCATGTCTCTTTCTCCAGCTTCTCCCAGATCCCTCACCCCTTCTCCACCCATCGAATTTTGTGACTTTTTTTTTAAACCCACCAAATCCAGTCTGCCCATATATTCTTGGATGTGTAGCTTTCCACTAAAACAAGGTCGACCTATACCGGGGGCTATGTTCTTAAAGAAAGCTCATTGTCCTTCTCCCAGCAGCTTTCAGTCACCAACAGCTCCTCAACTGAAAGCTCGGTGACGGTGGGACTCCGTGTGCGTGGAGCTTGTGTGGGCCTTGTGCATGCAGTCATTATTACCATGAGTTCATTTGTGCAACTGCCCTGCTGTGTCCAGACAAACAGTTTCCTTGGGGTCATACACAGCTTCTAGCATTTTTACTCCTTTTTCCCCTGAGCCTTAAAGAGAAAGCATGTGATAGAGATGAGCCATTTAGGGCTGAGCATGCTACAGTCTCTTATTCTCCATGCCGTGACCAGCTGTGGGGCGTATACTACAATGTGTTTAGTTTATATATTACTTACCTTTTCCCTTACAAAAACTTGCTTAGAATAGCCAAGTTCCATATCACCTATAAATAAAAGTCAGACATCCTGAAAGGATAGTCAGATATGTGCCTGCTATCTGTGAAAGTTATGATACAGACGAGAGCCTGATCAGTCATGTAAAAGGCAATCATTTCTTAGAGTCTAAATAGAACTACTTTTTTATTATGATTTTATTTTTGGCTACATGTATATGATGTGGGGTGGGGTACATGAGAATAGTGTCTACAGTGGCCAGGAAAGGAGAATGGTATACACTCTTAACTTCTTAGCCATTTCTCCAGCTCCACAAAAACTTTTAAAAGGAAAGATTTATCTCTATCTATCTATCTATCTATCTATCTATCTATCTATCTATCTATCTATCTATCTATCGTACATCAGAGCTTTTTGTTTTGTTTTGCCTGCATGCATATCTGTATGAAGGTGTTGGATTCCCTGGAACTAGAGTTACAGACAATTGTGAGCTGCCATGTGGGTGCTGGGAATTGAACCTGGGTCCTCTGGAAGAGCACCCAACACTCATAACCGCTGAGTCATCTCTTCAGTGCCCCCCAAAATTATCTTTTGTTTTGTTTTGTTTTGTTTTGTTTTTTGAGACAGGGTTTTTCTGGGTAGCCCTGGCTGTCCTGGAACTCATTCTGTAGACCAGGCTGGCTTCGAACTCAGAAATCCACCTGCCTCTGTCTCTCAAGTGCTGGGATTAAAGGCGTGTGCCACCACCACCTGGCCCAAAATTATCTTAAATTGAAGTATAGATATGCTTACATGGAAGGAGAAAATCTAATGGGGCCAACACCCCTAGGGAAAGAACTACAGGCAACTAAAGGAATACTGGGATCAGAAGAAGTTGTCTTCCCCAAGGATGAGCTCCCTAACTGGTTATCCAGTATCAAGTGGTCAGTCCTGAAAATGTATACACACAAGTGACACTAAACAGACTGAGCAAGCTATATTTGTATATTTATGCAAACACACACAAAAATAATTAAAAAAAAAATAAGCCATGAGCAAAGGGGCATTTGGAAGGGGTTAGAGGGAGGGAAATGTGGGGAGGAAATGATGTACTTATATATACACAATGGGTTTCATTGGGGCCTTTTCATACACATACATGTATATTTTGATCTTCTCTCTCTCATTCGCCCCTGCCCCTTCCTCTCCTGCCCCGTTCTCACTCCTGGTGTCCCTCTTCTCAAGCTGCCCCTTTTTACTTTACTGTCTTTTAATAGTTCACAGCCTGATGATTTTGTCTCTTTGGAATAGACATTCTTTCTTTGCATTATTCCTGCCATCACTCAGCTTAGGAAAGATGACGTGCGGGTGAAGGCTGGCTAGAAGGCAACAGGGTCCAGGGCCAGTTCTGCAGACCTTAAACAAGTTACCCTCGGGGTGGTACTCTGACCCCAGAACCCTTACACACGCTACAAGGCCAGTTCTGGAATTCCACATTTTCATAGATCCAAGCAAAGAGATCCCCAAGTGCAATCCATAGTCTTCCCATTATCCACTGGAAAACTCTTTGAGAGTAGAAACCTCACCTTCACAAACGTGATATCTACATTAATGTTGACAATCTGGAGCTGTACAATGAGAATGATGTTTAACCAACATGCCTACCACGTCCTAAACTTTCGAGAGACTATGTGATTTTTCTACTGTTATGATTCTTGCCTTCTACGTACTTGAAAAGCATTACAAAAATCAAAGCCAAGCAAAAATAAAAATAAAATAAAATAAAATTAGAACCCAAAAATCTAATGTCACTGAGAAAAGTCCACCCACATTCTGTTTAGCTTCCGGTGCTTGACTATTTCCAAAAGCAGCCCCCAAACATGAAGAATAGTCAAAAGCATGCCATAGACCAAAGGACAAAATTGGGTTTGAAGTCATGAGACAAGCCCATGCTGTGCAATAGAGTAATAGTGACTTTTGGATCACTTGCTTGTTTCGTCATTTTGAGGCAGAGTTTTGTGTATCCCAGGCTGCCCTCAGATTCTGTACATATCAAGGGTGATTTTAAACTTCTGGTTCTCATGAGCACAGTTCAGTTGTGCTCTACCACATTCACTTTATACAGCTTTTGTGATTCAACCCAGGGCTTCATGAATGCCAGGCTAACATTTCACCAAATGAGCTACATCTCATCTCAAGGTAATGGGAACCTGACTGTGTAAATAGGGATGGGATTCTTAAGAAAAGAAAAAAAAATCTGACTGGGTGTGCACACTGTGTAGAATCATTTGTAAGTGAGAGCGGACACTCATCAGGAGCTCCTGAACTTCAAAGTAGACATGAATCACCAGAATTGAGGTCTGTAGCAGGAACGGCCATATTCACTAGACATGAGCACAACTCTAGAGTTGAGTTGGAAGATCATGCTTACAATACTAAAACAAGTGACAAGAGCCATCGTAGCTATGAGAGTCCCATTCTGTGACTAGTGTCTGGGGGCATGACATTATTTATGCCCCGGGGCCATCAAGATCGTAGGTTTGTTAGAAGGAAGCATATACATAGGCAGGATAATGTGCAGGATCCTTTGGCCACCAAAGTTCTGCATTTCCTTGGTCAGTCAGGAAGAGTCAGCCCACACAGAAGGCATCTATCTGACCCCCCTTTTCCCAGGGCAGAGGTCAGAGGGTAGAGAGAGTGAATTCCCTCCACCCTGTGGTGGTTTATAGCACCTTTCTCTGACATCAGGTGCTACCCTGCTCTGGCTCTTCTCTTCCTATATGTTACATTTATCCACTGATGTTAGAGGATTCTTCAACCAAAAAGACAACTAAATGACTTCCAAAGAAGTAAAAAAAAAAAAAAAAAAAAAAAAAAAAAAAAGATGAGGTCTCTAAGTATGCATATAAGATGTCCAAGAATATAATCTAGAGATGTTCCACCAAAGAACTCTTTAAACTTGTGCCTGCATATGTGAATTATGATTTTTTTTGTTTTTTCCCACACAGTGTATACATGATGTGACATGCTTTATTTATTGGAGCTGATTTATCCTCACTGTTTTATTGTTGACCAGCTTTTATTTCTTCTTTAACCTTATTAACCCTTGCTGGTATTTGACAGCTTAACACCCTCCATCACTCTGCAACATTCACTCTGAGAACCGACGTGGAACTAATGGTACCCTTTTTATTTCCAATCTCGGAGGTCACCAGCAGCTGCCCCAGCCTGAACTCTGTAAGATTTTTTCCATAGGTAGTTCACTCTCAATGGATCATCTCCTTAATGTATCTCTACAGGTCTGTCTGGAAGTTTAAAATGAGATGTGATTCCTGATAACTTTGGCCAATTCCAGCATACACATAAGAATAAGAGAAATAAGACTCACTATTAGAAAGAGAGTGGTGGCTGCGGGGCTGGGAGTTGGGGAGCCCAAGAGCAATTCAAGCAAAACCACTTGGTGATTTTCTTCTTGGGCGTTTTATCACCTTTCAAGTTACATCCCAGGAGCATCCATTTGGGAACACCTTTGATTGTCTCCATAAAATACAAAAGGGAAACAAATGTCCCCAACTTCTGCTGCCTGCTGGAAGTGTGAATGAGATAGAACATGGTAGAAGAGGTTTCCTTGCTCTGCTTTTCAGCCTGGATTGATTAACTCTAATAAATTCGGGGAAGTGATTTCAGATGATACCCGTCAAGCTAGATCTTACAGCCTGTTGTTTATTATTTCGCCTTGCTCGGGGGCTCAGTCTCTGACATGTGCCACCCCGAAAGGTCGTAAAGTCAAATTCTACAGGCAGATTTAGTATGTCCTTTGCTTGAACAGTCTTCTATGTTAATGAAGACTAGTTTTCCTAAAAATTAGACTTAGGGACGAAAAATAGCAGAGTGGACCCAAATATCCCCAAATCAGGAAATGCATGCTTTTGAAGAGCTGAGTCAATCCTGAACACTTGACATCAAAAGAGAAGAAAGAGGCTACGTGGCAGAAAACTAACCAATGCTAACAAACCAAGCAAGCAACAGTTAACAACTGTCTGGGTAAAAATAACAATCGGCCACCAACAACAATGGAAACCCTCATCTGACACCCGCAGAGTCCTAGCTGACCACCCTTGTTCTCCTCATCCCAAAATATCCACAGATTTCACTCACCAATGCAGATGCTCCATCTTGAAGCTAACACACTGTTCTCCACATTATTCAAGTCAGGACACCAAGCATGGTCTCTGATCCAACTTTTCTTTCCCCAAGCAAAATGCAATCTGGGATAACTATTCAGTGCTTTGAGAAACTGAAAATCAAACAGCCCCATAGGCCAGCTACGGGCTACCTATTGATTAATGTTCTAACCATCAAATTCCTCCCTTCTTGCCCTTCTCCCTGTGTCTCTATGCTATGAGAAGATAATGGATATTATTTTTGTATCTCCCACAAAGTCCCACTGAGAGTAATACAGCAACCTGAAAGGTATATTAAAGAACAAGATGGAGGGTCTATCTTACATGGTTCGGGTATTCCATGACCAGAATTAGTCCTGCCCCATTGGCTTTCCTGGACTCAGGCATCTAGGTGGACCAATGGTGACTATCTTACAGCTGACTCCCATCCATCTGCCCCCTCCACTAGGAAACAGGAAAAGGGTTTGCACAGCATTTCCACAGGGCCAGAGTCACAGTCTATGTGGCCTGACTTTTTTTTTTTTCATTTGATTCGCTTCTGTTATTGCTTATTGTTGGCAGACACACGGACAACATGGTGGTTTATAATGAAGACTTAAACACTTACAGAGAGGAGTTACATTTCTCCTCTCATTAATCTCTGCTTTATCCTGGACCAGGCCTAGACCCCATTGTTTCCTAGATAAAATTCCCACCTCTGTTTAAGCCACCCCTTCAATACTCCTTGTTCAACCTTCCCAAACACAGCTCCTTTCCAGACCAGGTTAGACTTTCCTGGTACTTCATTCAACATTCCGTGCCCACTCGTGACTTCTTGTTGTTCTTTCTCACACTTACATGTCTGCGTTTCCCATACCTTAGGAGGAGAAGAAATGCAGAGATCTTGCTGTACCTACAAATTCTCCACCACCTGTCCCCAGAAATTGCTTCTTGCTGAGCCTAGGGATTCTTCATTTGACCAGGGTGACTCACACCCAGGTGACCCTCACATTTGACTGTCCCAAAATGTCAGTTCTTTGTCATGGTGACTTTCCTATAATACAGCACTGTGCCTAGCATCTGGCAGGCACTCCAAAAAAAAAAATACCTGATGGGCTAAAAGGAGTTCTGCCCTTCTGTTCCTAAGCTTCCAGCTTTCACACAACAGTAGCCCAGCACTGTAGACCCCAGATGATCACCTGCTGTGTGGACCTCTGAAACTCCTGAGTTTTTAATAGCAAGATTGTCATGTCCAAGGTGCCCAGCCCTCTCTAGTTCATATGAACCTTTCGTTTACTCCCTTTTGAAAGAACGAACTTTTAGCCCATTCCCTTTCCAAATAGAGCTTACAAGGGGGCTTGGGGGCGGGGAATGACATGGGCTTGGCAAATGAGAGTTTCTATTATTAAAAACAGGTTGAAGTCAGAGCTCTGTGCAACTGCTCCCTACTTTCTACAGTGTTTCTATTTGAAGTGTGGAGATAAGGTCTGAAACTCCCAGCAGGCTCTAGGTGAGGGAGCATGATTCTCATTAACACTAATGGGAGCTGGGTGAGATCTGTGCGGGAACAGAAGTCCTCTGGGTCAAGCCTACTGAGTGGCCCAATGGGAAGAGGGAAGCATGGGCCATGGACGAGGGAGAGAGGATTGCCCTTAATTTCATTCTCTCCTGGAACCTAGTGACAAGGTAGAAAGAGAAAACCCAACGACCAGAGACTGTTCGACTAAGTCTAAGGTTCTGAAGACAGGCTGGCTACCAAGACTTCAAACAAGCGCAGTGATACGGTCCTGCGGGAAGGGAGTGGTCTCTGTTCAGTCTGCTCATATTGTTGTAGTGAATGTGAAGCTGGGGGATAATGGCAGAGCAAGAGGTGGAACTGCCATTCTGCAGGTGGCAGTGAGGATGTCATTAGCCAAGAATGAAACAAGCGAGAATTAGATATTTCACAGAGGAGCAGGGACCTCATCAGTTTCACTCACTACTGTATCCCTGTGTCAAGAACAGTGCCTGGCATCTGGTGGGGATGAGATACACATCTGTTAAAAGATGCATAAAGGGCTGGTTGGATGGGTAGAAGGAGGAGTTAACAAGAAAGGATTCTCTTGTCTGGAAAGATGGTTCAGAAGTATAGATGCTTGCCTAGCCAATCTGGTGACCCAAGTTCAAACCCCAGAGCCCACATAAAAATAGAAGGAGAAAATGTACTTTACCATGTTGTCTTCTGATTTCTACATACATGACAAGGCACATGTATACACACACACACACACACACACACACACAAGACAGGGGAAGGAATAGAGAAAGAGGCAAAGAAGAGGAGAGGGAATTTTTAAAGGTCTCTCCAAGGTGTTATTTGTGGGGAGCAGGAGCAGGGGCAGGGTGAAGCAGCATGAGCAAGCCAAGACTGGTCTATAGGGAAATTCATAAAAGGAGCAGCAGTAAGTTTCTGGGGCAAAAATAGGTGTAGAGCATGAGAATGAAGGTGAGGCTGAGACTAGTGGGTGTTAGGGGGGTATGGGTGGGGTTAGAGATAGGAACGCAGACGGACTGACAGAAACATAGACGTTGGAACTTGATGAGGACTGGGCAAGGAAAACAGCTATCAGCTGCAAGAAAGCACTCTATCGCCCCCCAAAAAAGTACCCTCAGAGTATCTGACACATAGAGTGGGAACACAGAGTGGGAACACATAGAGTGGGAACCCAGGGCTCTTTTACTTCACGGAATCCAGCCAGGGTTCTGTGAAAGGAAAATCTTCAGCAGTCTGTTTTGCCAAAAAGAAAAACAAATAAATAAAGGGAAAAAATCAGATTCCTGGAATAATACATAAGATACATTATCTTTGGCGGCAACTGTCTAAAGAGTTAAGACAGTAGAGCTGAGTGTGGCGCTGCCGGCTAGCACCTGAGAGACTGACAAGCAGTCTGAAACTTGAGGCCAGCCTGAGCTACACAACAAGACTTTGTCTCAAACAACAACAAAATCCCCACCAAACGAGTAGTAAAATTATTAAGTTCTTAATAGAGAGATGGTCAGTGGAAACAATGTACATTAGTTCTCCCAAAATAATTATAGAACTAGAAGTAGGGGCAGGGCTTTGGGTCCCTGTCTTGGTTGCTTTTCTATTGTTGAGAAGACACCATGACCAAGGCAACTTCTAGAAACAAGGGTTTATTTGGGTTAGAGTCCAAGCACATCATGGTTAGGAGCATGGTGGCAGGAAGGCAGACATGACCTTAGAGCAGTAGCTGAGAGCTTACACTCTAATGTGACCCACAACTACCATAACAAGGAAAAGAGAATGCTATAAAATGGCATGGGCTTTTAAAATCTCAAAGCCTACTTCCAGGGACACACCTCCTCCAACAAGGCCACACCTATTAATCTTTTCCAACTAATCCACCAACTAGAAACCAAGTATTCAAGTATAGGAATTTATGGGGCTCATTCTCTTTCAGATCCTGGGGTCCCCTGCCCTCAGGACAAAGAGCACAATTCTGTCTTTTACATTCTATTTCAAGCCCACTTCCAAGTTTTCAAACCAGAGTCACACTGCTTGATGTCTTTGAGAAACACATTCTCATAAAGAAATGATTGAAATTACAAAAATAACCATAAACATGAATGTTTCCTATTTCACTATATATGAACAATAAAGTGTTTACTATCTGCAAGTAATACTAGACATGAAAAGAACAGCATTTTAAACAACAGCAAAATAATGTACTATCCAAAATAATATGGGCTACATAGAGACACAGAATAAATATAATAATAAAGAATAAATATAAATATATATGCACATATAGTACACATACATATGTGCATACATACAAATTCAAAACAAAGATTATAACTATCCTATCATAACTATTTTAAACATTTGTATTTTATTTTAATTGCCTATATGTAAGCAATATGCATTCTTAACCACTGAGCCATCCTTCCAGCCTTTATAACTTTATTGAAATGTTAAAAATGAATGTAAATTAAAAGTGCAACATGTTAGACATAGTTGGGTTGTTTTTCTATTTCCATTTTTTTAAATGTAACATGCTTTATAAACTTTTTTTCCTTGAGATTTAAAAATAATCCATGATGGTCATAGACCCGTGCGTTTTCATTTATCTTTATATCTCAATATCTAGCCAATAAGCTGGCCTAGAAGAAACACTAACATTTTTTTTAACACATAGACATATTTTTAATTAAAATCTGGTCAAATTAAATCCAAGAGAGAGGGGTTGGAAAGCCACATGCCAATGCTCAGGGAAGGCCTCAGGCAGAAGCATGCATTTGTACGGACCCTCAGAGGTTCCTCACTCGTGAAAAAACACCCGTGAAAGGGTTAGGGAGACAGAAAGGAAGGCAAGTAGTGAGTGAACTTGGGAAGAGAAAAAGAATCCGTGTGAAGAAGCCCAAGGCGCATGGAGGACAGGAGGGGTGGCTAGCGAGATGCTCCGAGCCCATAGCACAACTCACTTGAGAATAAAGAGGGTCTAGAGAAGCTTGTGGAGAACTGAACTTTCTGGAGACCAGCATGCCTACAGTGTACATCATGGGCGTGGAGCTGTTAGCTGCGACTCAGGGGCCCAAGATGTACGGGGAAGTGATTAAGAAGATGGAAGGACAGAAAGAGGGCTGGAGCTGTAAGAACGGATAACAGGGTGCCACCGTTATAAAAGGACTACACAGTCTTCTCTAGGAACGTGTCCAGAATCCACTCGGCCATACATCTTCCCTTAGGTAATCTGGAATTTGGGAGGAGGGATAAGAAACTCCTTCCTTGCACCCGATCTCAACTGGCTTTAACATGCTAAACGCGCATGTGCACCCAATAATTAAAGCCCCGTCGTTTCTAACATTTGTTTATTAGCAGTCCCAAATGTTTCCTGTGCTATATAAAGTTTACCTTTGACTTCAACGAGGGGGAAGTGACGGGTGGAGCCCTGAGAAGGGGAGGAGGGAGACACAGTAGCTGCAGCTCCATGGCAAGAAAAACATCTCGTTTTAAAAATAATGCATTCACTCCCGAAGCCCAAGCCTAAAAGGTCGCAAACTCGCACGAAGCACCAGTGATTTAGGGCTCAGTTCAGCAATGCGTGGAATGTAAAAATACAAGGAAACCGCAACACAGCAGGGATGGCGCTGCGCCTCTGGCAGAAATCGCCGTTTCCCACACAGGCCTTAAATCTGACCCAGCAATGAAACTTTTAAGATTTTGTAAAAATAGAATAGTTGGGAAATCTTGGCCACTTTTAGTTAAAAGAAAAACAAAACGGCCATCTTTTCTGGGTGCAATTTGAAAAGCTACCACTGTCCTCCCCTCCTGCAAAATATGCTAATGGTGAATTGGGGGAGGGGTATTTTCAAAAAACAAACTACATTTTCCCCTTAGGTCACCTGGCCAATGCGTTCTAAATGCTCTGATGTTCGTAGATCGTTTTATGATCTATCAAGAGTCCTGAGAAAGTGTCCAGTCAAAAAACATTGTGTGTGGCAAAGGCTGACTACAAAACACTTATTTACATAGCTATTATGAGTCAGAATTATCTTCCACAATGCACACTTTTAAGAAATAGGATAGTCTTCCCAGGTCTACATCACAGCCAGGACTCAAGTCCAAACCCTTCCATTCTCTGAGTCCAGCCTCCTTCTCTCCCATCCACTTCACGGAATTTCCCACATCTACTCAAAACAATTATATTTAGAAATCAAGACATACCACCAATGTCTTGGTAAGCACTTCACTGGTTTTTCTGGACTGTTAGCCCAAAGCTGGCTCAAACTCGGGCTGTGTTTCTAGTCTCTTATCTATGTAGTATTATACCCATTAAGTAGAAGCAACTCCCATGCTTTATGTCAGAGCCCAGGTTAAATTATAGATGAATTCCATGGAAGCCTGATCCAGAGTCTGTCTAGTCCCTCCCTCCCTCCCTCCCTCCTTCCCTCCCTCCCCAGTTACCCCTTCCCTGTAAGGCATCTCACTAATATTTATTTTGGAATCGCCACGCACAGTATTCTGTAAAAATGTATCATTCTCGATTAGCACTTGAAATGAGTATATCCAGACAATGCATTTTGCTCAGTGCTTACAACCGAATTATCTCAAGAGGCCATCAAGAGCTCTCAAGTCCTTGTGTTAACTACGTCCTCCATTTAATCCAGCCCCACACAGGCAGAAGAGAAGGCAAGATCTAAACATTACACACAATGAAAAAGGGAAAGAACTCAGTCTCTCCCTCCTCTACCCCTCCACCCTCCCACATCTGCCCCTACTCCCAAACTATTTATAGAGGCCAAGCATCAAAACCCAGACCTGAAAATTTCCAAAGTGGCGATCAACAAATCACTGTCACGTGACACATGACACTCAGATGCAGTGCCCAAATCCGCACAAGCAGCCACATGGAAAACGGGAAGTGGGGTGTACCCGAGCACGCCTTAGGAAGCTCTGCAGGCATTACCCTGCTTTATAGTCATCCCCGCCAATGCACACCACAGGAAAAGCTACTATGAGCTCAAACGCCAGAACCTCAGCTCTCCCTACCCTCCCTAGGAAGGCTAGATCCTGGATACAGAAATGCTAAAGGATCAACAGACATAAAGTTAGCACTGCACTCAAAGGCTTGGGTTTTTTTTGTTTTGTTTTGTTTTTTTTAAACATTTCCCTTATTGGAGAGGGGAAGGGAGAAAAGGTTTCCTTTCTTGACCCTACAACAAATTCCATTAAACTTCAAAAACAATGCTCTGGGATTCTGGAGGATACAGACAGGAAACTAGAGGAAAGCTTTATAGAAAAGTTAAAAACGTGTTTGTTTGTTTGGTTTGGTTTTTTTTTTTTTCCAGAGGGATGGTTGTATCTCCACGGCGAAAGAGCTCATGGCAACTGAGAACATAATTAGATTTGAATGTCATGTACTTGTGACTGGGTGTATCGCACATCAAAACAGATTTACCATCCAGTTGGAGCGGCAGAAATGTGCAAATGCCAATGGCCAGTAAATAATTAATGATCGCCCCCAAAGTTTACAAATGCTTCAAGTGCCCTGCAGATTCAATCCCATCGGATTTCCAAGTTACTTGAAATTATTGTTCTGTTTTGTGCAGTGTTCGTGGTGAATTTATCACTGGGGCCAGAAGTCTCTTTCTACCCCTGAACCCCTGATGCTTGCTTGTTTCTTGGGGCAGTTAATTTATGAGTGTTTCTTAGAGGGAAGGTAAGCCTTCGCCCAAAAACCATATGATAAATATGGGCTCAGTGCCATCACCATTGGGTTCCTTATTATAAAGTGGGGGTGGTTAGAATAAAAACTGAGCTTGTGTCTTTATTCCATCAGTATCCATAAGTTGTAGGAGAACATTTTTGAAATTTGACCCAGATGACTAAAATTCATCACTGAAAAAAGAAATTGCTTCAAAATGTGATGTGACGGTGATTTGTTATTGAGTTTATTTGGGGAGCACTGAAAGCATAATTTTTCTCTTTCTTAAAAACAAAACAAAACAAAACAAAACAAAAAACTTGCCTCCCCCCCACCAAATGCAAAAAGGATTAATCTTGATTGTGAAATCAAGAAACAAAGATACGGGCCTATTGTGCAATAATCAGCCCACATCTCAATGAATAAGTAATATTTCTCACAAACCCAAGTTAGATAGTGGATTTATTTAACCTCTTGGGGTCAGGTAATAAATACTAAGTGAATTATTCAGCCCAATGGCTAATCAATACAATTTCATGATATATTTTTTGTGTTTCATAAAAGGTTGTACACTAAAGGCGGTGAGCAATTATGGAAATTGGGCCAGAGCTCCTCTCAATTCCTCTCCTGCTTGAAACCCCAGCAGGCCACCTTGACAGCAAATCGATTAGTGCTCCAGTGAAGCCGCTCAGTGACCCTTGACCTCCTTCTAGCAGGCCTGACAGAAGAGAGAGTATTTTATATTTATTTTATTGAATTAACTCCATCTTGCCTGTACCAACGCTTTACACATATTAGGCTGGCAAGCTACAAGCTCCTTCACCATCTCCCCACTCCCCTGCTAAGCAAGCCCCGCCCCCTGCCCTGAAGATTTCTTTGTTCTGTTTTCCCCTTTCACTCTTGGCCTCCTGGTAGATTCCAATCTACTCTGGGCCTCAAGGAGGAGTTCCAGGTAATAACAATAAAGAACACAGCATACGGTGTCCCAGGTTCCTGCCTACCTAGTCCATTCAGGAGAGTGTGCTATACTCACCCCCCACCCCTAGAAAGACAAGGACCACTCAATAATAGCTGGCTCACCGTCAAGCTATCTGGGGCCGAGTAAGGGAACAGCAATAGTTGGAAATGTTTCCCACTGGAAAATCAAAACAAAATCAGAAGCCATCAGTAGTCTCTGTTCTTATGTCCTAATTATATTATATGCCTCTTTGAAGCTATAAGCGATGGAGAACAGGAGTAATGAGAATGAGCCGGCTGAGTTACTAGCAAAACAAAACAAAACAAAACAAAAAAACAATAAACAGACTCGATACCATCAACAACCCCAAGCTGGTAACCATCACCAAAAAAATCTTAACTTTGACTTCTGCCAAGTGGAACAGCAATTAGAAATAACTATAAAGTAACCCAAGAAACTATAAGGAGAGACTGTCAAAAAAAAACCCAAAAACCCACAACTGACAGCTCTGGGGACTGAACAACTGAAGTGTCCACAGAAACATAGTTCTAACTCACAGAACTGAAGGGTGTTGGACTATATTTGCAGGAAGAAGCACAGGACAGCGGTGTGTTACCTAGGTGATGGAATTCAGTGAAGCGGACTCCAAGCACAGTCCTTCCACCTACACACAACAGACTTAGGACGAGTCACTGCAGCGTCTCGTCTAAGCGTCTGCTCTCCCCTGTGCATGAGGGTGACATCAGCTGTCTGTGTGTAATGAACATGTTGGCTGCCAAGGTTACTTAATCAGGTGCCAAAGGGTGTGATAAGGGTAGAGAAGCAATGACTTTTCAGTCCTGTTTTATTAGCAGAGAAACTAAAGAATGTGGGGACTCAGCGTTAATCTTCCAGGTATCGCCATTTCCAGGGTCTTGTATACACAGTCTTAGAGGACCTTGTAGCTTAGCACTGAACATTCACCCCTTCACTCTATCTCCTCTACAGACCAAAAATGGAAGACCTATTCCCTCACTGCAGTGGTGGAGGGTGTGGCACTGTCCCACTGTATTTATTCCTTGTCCCCTGCCATAAAGGACGAGGTCTTAGGGGAGTTATTGACTTCATGGGGACAAGGTGATGAGACGTGGAATTTGGGGGCTAGAAAAGAAAACTGAAAGAATGAAGTTAGAGATCAAATTAAGTCAGTCCATAATTATAGTCAGTGGCTCAGTTATCTCTCTGGGGCTGAGCTGGCACCTCCAGATATTGTATTCATGTGTCTAGGGGTTTATCCAGACCCTCTCCAGCTTCTTCAGCAAGGAAGACCTTTGTCACCTCCCCATGTGCTACATCAGCCATCCATCCACAGGTCTTCTATAGGAGAGGGACTGGAGTCTGAGTCTATTAGCCAGAACTGTTTCTGCACCAGTGTCCTCACCCAGGCTTATGGGCCGTCCCATGTGACAGGAAAAGCTTGCAGCCAAGGTTCTGGGAATATTATGAAGGAAGAGTGTCCTGACTTTGTTTCTCATCTGTTTCTGTTCTTTGGTGTTGCAGACATATGAGTTGTGCATTGTTTATCTCAGTAGTGTTTTCTCTGCTGGCCTATTCTTGATCAGCA
>NW_022196911.1:39836983-39845521 GCF_008632895.1 Mastomys coucha | reverse complement strand
CTCTCTCTCTCTCACTGTCTGTCTCAATCTTCCCTTCCGAAAAAGAAACAAATCAAAGGCATGGGAAGCAGAAGAGGAAAATGAGGGACTCCACTATCCCCACACATTCTCTGTTCAGGATCTAGGTACCAGCTCCAGTAGTTTACATGTCTACAGCCGATGAAAATACCTTCTCATAGACATGAGCTCCTAACCAATGGGCTAGGATCTAGCTATGGGAACTGATGAGGGGTATCAAGGACACACAGGTCCAACAATTTAAACAACACCCAAAGTAATTGTGGTATTGGGGCTGCCACGTAAGAGGAATTTGAAGCTGGATTATTTGAAGGATACAGAGTAGAGGAAGTTAGCAAATTCACCCATAAGCCACCATTCCCCAGCATGCCAACAATGTTTGTTTATTTAGATGTTGAGGCTACTGAGAAGATCTGAAGTGGGCACAGCTGATGGGAACTACAGAAAGAAAAGCCTTAGCCTTGCCTTGTCTTGATGATGCCAATAAGATGCTAATACTTGGGGATTTTCAGTGGAGGTGGGAGGTGCTGCCCATATGGCAGCATTAAGACACTTAGTAACACTTTTAACATTTCCTTTGATCTGATGTTCAGGAATCCACCTGCCTGTGAGAGCATTAGGTACCAGGAAATGGATGTCATTGGGGAGAGAGAGACTCTGGTTCTGACGCCCCTGGTGTAGGGCTGTGGCCAAGTTCTCTCTTCTCCAGGCCCTTATTTGTAAAGTGGACAGGCTACTTCATACAAAATAAACATCATTATGAGTCATCCTGGTGTGTTTGCCTGGATGTCTGAGAAGTTCCACACGGGATGTTTGCTTCCTTCAAAAACTGGAATTTAACAGCCAAAGGAGTCTCCCCCCCTCACCCCACCCCACCCCAAAGGACTCAAAACAGAAATCCATGTACTCAATCTGCTAACCCTGCAACCAAAACGGCACAAGTCCCTGGTCAAAATGATCTGGCCAGGATGCCTGCAGCACTCGCTCACAAGCCAGCCCTGTTGAGTCCTTCTATCAGGTCCCACAGTAAAGGAAATCACTCACACCTTTGAATAACTCTATGCATTAAACCATAAATTATTCTCCCCTTTCTTCTACTTTTAGAATCTATACACAAGTGATTACCTCGGTCATTTTTCAATATTACTTTCATGCTCAGATAAAGCATTTTCAGAAGGTTATTTATTTATTTTTTTGCAGCATGCCAGGTTGCTAGATCGTACTAGTTAAAATAAAACCACTATATAGACGACCCCGTCCTTCTGTGCACATTACATTTCCATACAAATGCTGCAAAGAGGGATTTTCACAGGTTGTCCCAGGTACAGTTATTTGAGATATTTTGTTAGATCTCATTTTTGTGCCATTTCACACATTAAGAAAAAAAATCAGAAAGCAGGCTGCTAAACTAAGTAATTTTCTTATTTGAAGTTCCCTCATTTCAGAGAAAAAAAGATGTATCTAAATATGAAAAGTCATTTTACCATGAAACTAAAAGCCAACTTCTACTAGACATCAACGATGAGCTCCAGGAACAGCTTTAAAATATTGGCTCTGATTTGTGATCAACCAAAGCAAGACTTGGATACAGAGGAAAAGAAGAGAATGCTTAAAATTTTGAATGAGCACAACCCAGCACGTCTAATAATGGAGACCACAGATCCACGATGTATACAGTTGATCCTAAAATATTTACTGCAATGACTTTAAAAGATGGAGGAAGCAGAAGGAAAGTGACACTGGACATATTCTAAAGGTTATACTCCAAACTGTTCTCTGTACACCTGCAATATTAACCATTTGCTAACATGTGGCAGATTTCTTCCAATTGTCATGTCAACTAAACCCTCCCCTAAAGACCATAGATTTAGGAACCTTCTTGGTCATTCATGTTCCAAACCACAGAGCTCTGGGCTCTGTCGGAAAAGCAGCTACCACAAGATAACAGCCAACACCAAGCTGGCCCTCGCCTGTCAACACAGGGACCCAGACTCAGAGCTCTAGAACTGAACTCTAAAGATGCTGTAAACTGACACTCTCTGTAGCCAAGAGAGAGACAAAAAGAGGAAACACTTGAATATTTAATAAACAATTCTGCACAGGCTTTTGAGTCTGGGCACACAGAGCTTGTAAGCATGATCTACTTTCCATCCACTCAGGCCGCCACCAAAATGGCCGCGCCATCCAGATGTCTAGTCTCAAGAAACTGGTAGCCTTTTCTCTTTGATTTCTTCTTGAGCTGATTTGTCAGCATCCTCTCTCAAAACCCTGCAGAACTGCTTTAATCTTTCATTTGAGTTTCACTTCCAGCCACAGAGATTGTCCAGCCTCTGTGCCCTAGGGGTTGCCAGGCAGCAAGTCCCTGCAGACAGGTAAAGCATCCTCAGGAAATACAGAGAACAAGACCAAAGAAAGGAGAAAGGGCAGCGAAGATATTCCACATGCATTTTTAACACTGCCAAATTTAACTAAAACGTCTTCCCTGGTAGTGCTTTTAACTAACAAGCAGGCAATATGCTATACTGTGAAATGTTTTATTTTAACGCCTTTCAGTTTGGGGCTCTGTAGCTGCTGTAGGTATGGATGTCCATTAAAAGCAACAGGGACTGTAAATCAGATCCCTATACCTTTCATGGCACAGAGAGCTATTCTCCTGCTGCAGAGCATGAGGCTTTCTCTGATACGAGTGGGGGTGGCATCTGCTTGTATAGGGGAGAAGAGACCCTTCTTAATATGTGAATTTATGCTTTTAGGCAGGTGGTTGTGTGTAGACAAGAGATTCCAATAAACAGATTTTACGGTAGCTGCTTAGAAACAGATTCTGTGTTCCATATCTCCTGGGGAACTGTCATCTTATTCAAAGGAAAATACAGAAGCAAAGCCTTGGCAGAGTTCTAAGTCACAGTTCACAACACAATGTGGTACCTAACCTTATGTATAGCCATGGTCATAGAATCTGAGTCTGACCCATCCTTAATGCTTTAATAAGCTAATAGTATCTCTGAAGATTCTGACTGCAGCATCTCTCATCCCTGCATAAAAACACAGCAAATGCTACATGGAAGAAGCCGATTGGTAATTTTTAATACTGTGCAATATACACAATTCAAAAGTATAGATTCTCAGATACATAGGATTTTTTATGAAGCATAAATCTTAGAGATTACTATGTTTTTAAAAAAGACATTGATATACTTGCTGTTTTTAAAAATAAATAAATACAAATATTATCTGTGTCACATATGGATTCCAGGTGGTTATTTTTTATATCTCATTTCTCTGAACATTTTCTTTCTGAGTCGTAGGCACTTCCATGAAGGGAAACCAAGAATAATGCAAGTTACAAAACAGATTGAGAGAATACTTTTTTAAAGCACCTTGAAATTTCCATAATTTATAATAGATATTCACACACCTACATAAAGAGGCTGACGCCCTGCTTATACCCCTAACTTCAGGTGATGAACAGAGGGTGTTTATCGGGAAGAAACAATTAGCTATTTCTAAAAAAAAAAAATTCATAGCCTGGCAACAAACCAGCTCTCACCTCCTGGGCCTCATTTTAAAGATGGCTTCCTATAAGACGTTCAGAGAGTCTGTTCGCTTCTATTTACCACACCAAATGCTGCTTGTGGTTGACACTGTTCATCCCCACTGTGGTGGAGGCTTAAGGGCAAGGGCAATATTTAACTTCATTTTTGCTTACATGGCTGAGGTGGAGGGAACCACGGAATACTGGTCTATCCAAAAGACAGAAGAGAGAGAGAGAGAGAAAGAGCGTGTCACAGTGAAATCTCTCAATGAGAGTTCTTTGACTGAAGAATGTTCCCCGTTAGAGCCCTCAGTCACCACAAAGCTACTGTGCAATTGCAAAGGAACTTTTTCCCATGCAAAGAAGTTTGTTGTCAGTGCCAGAGTGTCAGAGATGGTACACTGTGTGAAGGGGTGGACACCTACAGGCAGCCATTCTCCTGTCCTCGGAGTCTGGGCCTATCCTAAATCTGAGAGCCACGGCAACCCTAGAGATCATTCCATCCATGCAGTCTTTGAGGTCAGGATTCACACTGATGCCCAGAGGTGCAAATTAAACACATCTCAGGTGCATAGCCTATAAAGGGAAAAGCCAAACCTGAGGCTAGCCTGCCCGTGGAAACTAACCCCACCGCAGCCCCTCTCCCATGTGTCTAAGGGTTGACCCTACTCTGGTTTATTTACCTAGAACCATGATCAACCAATTCAAATATTAACCCAAATGTCATTCTGTCTGGGAAACAGTCAACTTTCTCTAAGCAATTAGATATATCACTGTTTTCCCAAAGGGGTGGGAATGGGGACTACTTTCTATGTCTATGTGTGTTTGTTTGTTCAGTTGCTTGGCAATTATATATATATATATATATATATGTATATATATACATATATATATATGTATATATATGTATATATATACATATATATATAAATATTGAGGCTTAGAATAGCAGTATTTTTTGCTTATGGCTTGCATAAAAACCTGTCTTCTAAACAGAATTTTGCTATAAATACTGTATTTGCTAATATGTTAGTTAAAAGACAAAGTTCTTGGGCTGGAGAGATGGTTCAGCAGTGAAGCGCATTGGTTGCTCTTTCAGAAGTCTTAAGTTCAATTCCCAGCAACCACACGGTGGCTCACACCCATCTGTAATGGGATCTGATGCCCTCCTCTGGTGTGTCTGAAGAGAGAGACAGTGTACTCATATACATTAAATAAATAAATCTTTTTAAAAAAAAATAGTCAAAGTTCTTGAGGTAGATATACAGCTAACAGGTTCTAAGAACTTTCTAGTGTGGCTCACAGACCAGTTGCTATTTACTAAATATTCAAAATCAGCAATTGAAGAGTTAAATGCGATGCCACTATAGGTAGGTTTGAGGTACTTGCTGCAGGTTGTGCTGTCTCTAAAGGACTCTGAAATATCTCTGGAAGGGGAAAAGTCCATCACAAATGACTTGATAATCACAATCAATATGCACCAACTATCTCACCGAACAAGTATTTGATAAATGAAATGTTTCAAAAGCACAAAATAATCCAATAGGACAGCTTGAGCAACTTCTCAGTCAACAAAATGTCTGTCTGCCACAGATGCATTAGGGTTCCAGAGGATGGATGTTCAGAATTCAAGTAAAGAGTAACTAGTCCCAGCAGCACACACTTGTAATCCCAGTGCTGAGAAGGCAGAGACTGGGGGATTCCTGGGACTTCCTGAGCAGCCTATCCTGATTAAAGGACTCCAAGTTCAATGAGAGACCCTATCTCACAAAAATAAGGTTAAGAACAACTAAGGAGGACATGTGATGCCAACCTCCACCCTCTACATACATGCACACACATGCACACACACATACACGTGAGCACAGAAAGACAGACAGACACACAGACACAGAGATCCAAATAGAAAAACACTGATTTCCCCTACTTGCAAATAAATTTAAGAAGAAAAATCGAGTTTCAAATATCAGAAGATAACATGTACAAATTCACATGAATACCCAGGAACTTTTGCCCATCTGACCCCATGGACTACAGTCATTCTACTGAAACGCTGCAGTAAGTACTCAATGAACAAATGAATGAATGAATGAGAGAATGAATGAATGAGTCACTATGTATTAAAGGTGCCCCTAGTTTAATTCTACACAAAATACAAGGCCTGGAAATCCCAAATTGCTATCACCGTCTTCCTATGTTAGCCAGATCCGATAACAATCAGAATTCAGATTCCCATTGTGTATTTCATTTAAACATCTCAAAGCAGATAAAAAACAAGCAGCTGGAAATAGCTAACAAAAAGTAAGAAAGACAGAAATAAGCTCAGGACTCTGCCAAAGGACTCAAAGACAGCAACAAAGCCACACAGGTCTCAGGGCACTTCCTACGTGACGAGGCCTTGCAAAGGATATCAGTGTCTATTGCCAGCTCCTGCTTTGGCTCAGCGAGCTACCACTCCAGGAAGAGGGGTGTGATTTATCCGGCATTCTATCATCCTGAATCTTCTATTAACCGACACTTGTGCAGTCACAGTACAATGATAAATGATAGTCATAATTATGACCCTAATTCACAGCAAGTCACCAAGGTATCCTCTGAATCACCGAAAAATGACATTAGGTGAAAAGTTCCTTGAGAGAAGGGATCATGTTATACAATTCCCCAGGGGCTTGATACAACACATAATTGTTTAATAAAACTATATTGATCATAAGACTGGTATCATGTCTGAAATGATATTCACATGTACTGTGTAAAGAAATTATCTATCAGCCAGAATGTTTAACTACATTGCATACCCATTAATGTTTGTTAAGAGAAATTTAGCTCACCATAAATGGGATCTAATGGCAGTCTTGGTGTGGAGGATGTATGAGCCCATCTTTCACTTAGTAATCAGCATAGAAATTACAATATGGGGTAGAGTGTTGGGAGATGACAGACATCCGATGAGCCCTATGCTAATGGAGGTGTCACAGTTGACCCTAGTGTTGCTTTAATCTCCCAGAAACAACTAGCTGGGTAGTAGATGTTGATATTAGTTAAACAATCCAAACTAGGAAAAGTTTGATTTGCATCACAGGGAAATCCTGGCAGACATATAGGAGGGAAGTTAACAGAAGTCATGCCACCCAGACGCGTGCAAAATTCCTTGCATTTTTAACACATAAACTAATCGTTTCTCTCCATTGCCAGTTTAACTGAATGGAAGGAACATGCTGAGGAGTATGCTCATTGCCGCAGAGTAGCCATACAATTTTTTAAAATAAGCAAAAAATTATGTTTCTCCCAAATATTGATCTGATATTTTTGCCTATGGATCCAATAAGTAGCTTTATTATTCATATTTTGTCAGTTATTTGGTAGCATCTGGTATTGATTGATACTGTAATGTAAAGGACATAGTTATTACAAAAGTGTTTTGCATATGGGTGGTGTGTGTACATGTATTTGTGCTTGTATGTGTGTGTTGGGGATACATGCACAGACGTGAATTTTGGAGGCAGCTCTGACATCATGTGCCTTCTGTGAGTGCTCTCCACATTATACATTGAGGTTAAGTCTCTCCCTTGAACCCAGAACTCACTGATATGGCTAGTCTATCTAGGCCAGGGATTTGCTGTCTCTATAGTTCAAGTAGTGAGATTATATATCAGCCACCATGCCCGTCCAGAATTTAGGCAGATGTTAGGCATCTGAACTGTAGTCTTCATGCTTGCTTGCAAGTTTTCACTGCTCCATCATTCTCAGCCCTAAATGTATTTTAACTTGCTTTACACTTACCTATTTACTGTATGTATGTGCACATATATGTACTTATGCTACAGTAAATGTGTGGCAGTCAAATTACAACTTGCCAAAATTTGTTCTCTCCTTCCACCATGGCTCTGTCCTTCCACCATGGCTCTGTCCTTCCACCATGGCTCTGTCCTTCCACCATGGCTCTGTCCTTCCACCATGGCTCTGTCCTTTCACCATGGCTCTGTCCTTTCACCATGCAGGACTAGGAGTCAGACTATGAAGCTTAGTGACAGGCACCTTTGCCCACCAAACCATCTTGCTAGCCCTCAAATTATTGCTTTATCTTACATGTATGTATCTCCTCTCTCATTCATTTGTATTTGCTTATTTCTAAAGTGTTTTTCTTAAGGACAATAGAGGAATTGAGTTTTATAAACAAAGCCACAATGAAAAATAAATGTACCAGAACTAAAAACAAAGACCCAAAAGAAAGGGAAACTACCTTTGAACCTTACCAAATACATTTAATCTTTTGAATAACTGTATAAATACTTGAGTGTGTTTCATTTATGTTTTGATCCATTTTATTATGAAACAAGATAGGCTTTATAAAGTAGTCCTCTTGAACAGAAAATTAAAGGGCAGGGGTTGGGGGGAAGAAATTATGTTTAACTTCTGAAAAGCCACCATCAAAGGTTAGGCTTTTGGCCGGGTAGTGGTGGCACATGCGTTTAATCCCAGCACTTGGGAGGCAGAGGCAGGTGGATTTCTGAGTTCGAGGCCAGCCTGGTC
This sequence comes from Mastomys coucha, assembly GCF_008632895.1. Lineage (NCBI taxonomy): Eukaryota > Metazoa > Chordata > Mammalia > Rodentia > Muridae > Mastomys > Mastomys coucha. Next base: position 39,837,438 of record NW_022196911.1, on the reverse strand, counting down.
GAGTTCCAGGACAGCCAGAGCTATACAGAGAAACCTTGTCTCGAAAACAAACAAATAAACAAACAAACAAAGGATAGGTTTTTGGCTTTCACGACTTCAAGACTATGTCATTTGTAGTTTCTTATTGCTGGATTTTTTGTTTGTTTGTTTTTTGCTGTTGTTGTTTTGTTTTTTTAATGAAGAGAAGAGTTAAGTCTCAAGAATTCTTATCTAGAAGCTTCTCTTAGCCAAGTTGAACTGATGGGAACTACCAGTTTTTGCCAAGATCAAAAAAAGAAAAATCTCTATACAGTTACTCCCACCCCTTCATCTTTCTTCTTTACATACTATTTCTGACTCAAAATGAAAATGTTTTTATTGTTCTTTTTTCTTCTATTTAAAAAAAAGGAACCGGGCGGTGGTGGCGCACGCCTTTAATCCCAGCACTTGGGAGGCAGAGGCAGGTGGATTTCTGA
>NW_022196911.1:39831976-39836930 GCF_008632895.1 Mastomys coucha | reverse complement strand
AAAAAAAAAAAAAAAAAAAAGGGAGGAAAAAGATTCCTAGCTGCATTCAAAGTGTGAGGCTACAATTTCATTACCTAAAGAAGTGATCTGAAACTCCCGATGTAACAAACTGAGATATCTATTTAGGGCTGGGGTGAGGGGTGCCTCTGATTTGCATACGTTATCCCTGAGAATTTCCTACATGCATAATTTTAAGGTATTTAATGAGTGACTGAAATAGAAATGGAATTAGGTTGCAGACAATGACAGTAATGAAACTTGGGAACAATGAAATGGGATACAAGTCCAGAGCTGTTTGGTGAAATCAAATTGTGTAGCCCACAATCCAGTTTCTATTGGAACTAGCGCATCTTGAGATCAATCTGTCATAAAGTCCTATCAAGATTAATCAAGATAACATCAACATTAGGAAGCACGTTTACATCGCTTCCTTTCTCCCATCTGTGCACCATAAAAGGAGATGGTTGAGAAAATGACCCAGAATGTCCACCTTGACTCTCATCTCCTTTTCCTGTCTACAGCCAATCCAATTGTGCCCTGGCTACTTGGCTCTATGACCATCATTATTACTGACCAAGAAATCATCATCCTGGGTCATTGCTTTCATGTAATTTCTGAACTTAGTCTCTTTACCTTTGAGTTCTGTTCCCTACAGTTCTCCTTATATCCTGCCTAAGCAAATTCAAATATTACTTTCTCTTTGGTTCTAGATAGAATCAACCAGTTCCTGATCTGGGTGGGTACCAATGACACTCTGTCCCACCATCTAACACATCTTATTGTTTAGAACTTTGTTTCTATAGGTCTGTATGCACACATTCATGAGGGCAAGAAATATCTCTGCCACACAGGAATGTGAGCAATACCCTACCCCCAAAGGCTTTCAATGATCTTCTATTAAGCTCACTAGCTTTATTATGGAATTATGTTATTAAATTAAGCATATCAATTTATCCATCATGACAAATGTGCTTTAGAACAGTAAAATGTGTAAAAGTATGGGCTAGGGAGATAAGCTCAGTTGATGAACTGCTTGCCATGCAATCATGAGGATCTGAGTTAGAACACCCTGTGAGAAGGTGGGCAGAGTGGTCTGTGCTTGTAGTCCCAGAGCTGATAGACGGAAACAGACAGACACCTGAGGCTTGCTCACCAGCCAACCCTAATAAACAAACCCCAGGTCCCAGAGAAAGACTGAATCTCAAAAAACATGGTGGTTAATTCCTGAGAAACCATATCCAAGGTTGACATTGGTACACACACACACAGACACACACACACACACACACACACACACACGAATAAATAAATAAAGCCTATTTACACAACATCACTGGGTATCCAACTATTAGTTAACATCGTTGTTTTTCTAGAATAAATGCTTACTGAATTACATGTTCTGCTTCAGGACGATAATTCAGAACCTAAAAAGATGTGGTCTCTGACTCTAAAAGCTCAATAACAAAGACTTTACTGGCAGTAAAGTCTGAAAGGCAAAAGATCTGATAGAGATCTCTGCCCACTAACCTGGGTTCTTTTGGTAAAGTATGAAGAGGAAGCTCTGCTTCGTAGTGCTTGGCAGATTCCATGGTGTAAATGCTCACATCGTGGGTCATTTCAACCTTCCAGTATCATATCACTTGACCATAGCTGGGAAGAGACTCCATTGGTTCTCATGAATCTGTACAAGCTGGCTGTAAATACAGCAAAGGATGGGACACCAAGCCCCGGCCATTGCAAGCCACGTCCTCTTCACTAACTAATCATTTAGTTCGTAGATGTTCTCTGAGAGTCTGTCATTGTGTTGTCCAGGGAACTAATGTCCACGGCCCCTTGCTACAGGAGCTTCTAACATCCTATGATGAAAACTTACTCAGATGGGGAGAGCAATAAAGGAATGGCTAGGAAGCTAAGGGAGGAAGCTAGACTTTGGTAGATGAAACGCACTTACAAAAGACAGAATGGACGTCCCTGACAGAAGCAATGGGAACTGTGTGAGAATAAGCCACTTGGCTCTTATCCTAAGAATAATAAGAATCTGTTTGTTGTGGTTTGGATATAAAGTGGCTCCTGTTTTGAAGGCTTGGTCCCCAGCTGGTGAGTGTCACCAAAATAGTGCATTTTGCTAAAGGCTGGAAACTCTACAGGCCCAGCTGGAAAACGAGACACTTAGAAAGCAGATTGTTGGGGGTACCTCTTCCTCCCTCTCCCTGGTCCCCTTCTTCAGACTTTCCCCATCCCCTCCTTGATTGTCAGGAGGTCATAGCATTCTAACTCATCCCTGGCCCACAAAATAAGAACCAAGTGGCTGTAAGCTAAAAGCCCAGAAACCCTGAGTTAAAATAAGTCATTTCTCCCTCAAGTGGTCTTTCTTAAGTATTCAGTCAGAACAATGAGGAAAGAACAGCTGGCAGACTTTAATCTAGAGAACAAAGCAGTCCCGATGAAAATCTAAACAGCCCTCTCTGACTCACTCTAGCCCCTGATAGGAAGAGACTGGTGGAAGCCCAGGAGACTGGAGGTAGAAGTGAGGTGCAAAGGGAAGAGGGTGCAAAAAGATAAGAGGCTGTAGCTAGGATCTTCCTCAGGATTCTACAACCAAAGGGACAGAGAAAACTGTAACATGGGAAGATGATCTGGGAAGTAAAAATGAGACCTCATATTTAGTCACTGAGCTCATCAACATGGATCCTTATGGACCCAATTTCATGAAAAATAATTACTCCCCTCAACAGAAAACCCTGATCCGATTGTCCTTTTGGGCCCTGACATGCTGTCCTAACACCTTTCTCACCAGCTGCCACATACCCACGGACCACTACTTCCTCCCTCCATAGGATAACCTTCCCAAAGCCTTACCTGCATATTTCTCCCAAATCCCCCATCGAAACCTGATTTCTGGCCCTTGCTTCTTGATGAGGCACAAATGTCCCACAGAGCCACCCAAGGTTTAACATGTCTCACAAACCTTTGTAACTCCTGGTCCTGACAGGAGCTAGGCCCCATGTGTTCTATATATTGGTCCTCAATTTCCCAAAGCAAAGTTACAATTTACCTAACCACATGAACACACTTAGAAAAACATGATCAGTGTCTAGTCATTCCGTAGCCAGCTCAAGCATTCATTAGATGGGAGTGTATATTCCCTGATGGGCTTGACAAAGAAGCAAGCAAAACCACTTCCAAGCACACAGTGAGCATTCGGTTTAGAACTAAGGATGGGTTATTGGGCTTCAGTTGCTCTGGTCTACTTCCTCTGGACCTTCACATTCAGTTTCTGCAAGAGATGGATCTGGAACCTCCTCACCAGGACACACTTCTGACTTTAGTCACATCCCATCAGAAAAAGGCTTCCTTCTATGCCATGCCAACTCTGAAGGACCCCTTAGCAGGATCTGGTTACCCAGAGCTAACCCTCAAGCAACGGAGCGCAGGAACCAGGAAATAAATATCTAGCCTCCTGTCCTTTGAGAACATGATCCTGAGAGCTATCTAGATGGCTTCATCAGTAAGATTCTTACTGTGCAAACATGAGGATCTGAGTTTAATCCTCAGTACTCAAATGGAAAAAAAGAAAAAGAAAAAACAACTCAGGTGTGGCCACACGTGCCCATAATCTTAGTGAGGCAGGCAGAGATGGCAGGGTCCCAGAGGCTTGCTGACCAAGCAGCCTAGCTAAATTGGTTAACTCCAGGTTTAATAAAAGACCTTGTCTCAAAAAATAAAGTTGAGAGAAATGGAGAATGATACCTGACATCAAACTCTGGCCTCCACATGCATGCACGTGTATGTGCACATGTGTGCATATATGCACAAGTGCAAAATCAGACCATAATTCTGGGAGGCATGCGTCACTCTATTCTTGAGGAATCCTGCTGCCTCAATATTACCATCAATAACATCCTATGCCCATTGTTTGTGCCCTCTTATTTTTCTCTTCTCTTTCCTTACGCTCCTTCACTCGCCTCCTGCTTCTGTTCCCACAGAGCCCTCAGCTCAGTCCCTTCAGAAAGGCTACTTTGGTGGGCCGACAAACTAACTCAGACTCAAGCCACTGGAACCAGCCATTTCAGGATCCACAGAACGCTTTCTAAAGAACTCCCACCACCAACAGCTGGAAGACTCTTGGGGAGAGGAGCAGAGCAGTTCTGTTCTGCAAGCACGCCTGGGGAGTGCCCACAGCAAGAGGTGTGTAAGCACTCACTATGCACCTTCTAAATGAAATCCAGGTAAAAATCCCACCTCTTCACAGGTAGTAAAAGGGGGCTGATGTATGCGGCTTTCCAAATTATTCACTTTCCCATACCTTCCCCTTTGCATTCTTTCCAATTTGATTTGGCTCCTGTCCCCATTCATAACTCATGATACAAGACCATGTTTATCCATGTGTTCAGCACTACTTAAAACTTCCTAGACTGGCCTCAGAACAGAAAAGAAAAAGAAATCTCCTGACTTAACATTAAACATACTCTGTCATCCATTAGCATGACAAAGTCTATTTTATTTAGACATTGCCATTAATAATGAAGTGATGTATGATTTCCACTCCTGCCGCTCTTCCTTCCTTGCACAATCAATTATACATTTAAGAAAATACTTAGTGGATAGAAGACCTCTAATTAAGCGGCACTTGGGGGAGCCTGTGAGATCCTCAAGACTGAAAAAAAAAATCTTTCAGATGCATAGGAAGGTAGAGTTCAGGGGAGGGAAAAGCCAATCAAGATGTTTATGTTGTGATCAGAAAAACATACTTCTGCATCCTGCAAACTGACAAATAGGAAAAAACACCGAGTCTTTAGCCTAATAAAGACTCCGGAGTGAATGAAACTTCGAGCGAGTTATGGCTGCTCCCTTGCCTTGGTTCCAGCCAAAATGCCAGAACGAAGTTGAAATCAGATATTAGAAACTCAAGCCCCGAAGTGCCATCCCTTAGACTAAACAACCTTCTTTGTCA
>NW_022196911.1:39817397-39824897 GCF_008632895.1 Mastomys coucha | reverse complement strand
ATCCTGGGACATTAGCCTATACTGAATCTGGTTAAGTAATTGAGTCAGTTTGGATCTAACATGATACGAGGACAGTGGCTGGGCAAGGGAAACTCGACTAGTAGAAGCAGGAAGGATGGATTCAGTAGTGATCTGAAAGAGACAAATGCACACCTTATGTCAGCCCTTTGGAAGTCGACAGAGTGTCTATGAAGGAGTTCCCAACCCAGGCGCATGACTCCAATGTCTTTTACAGAGTGGATGCCACAGGAACACTTGGTGAACACACACCCTGCTACTCTGTTTATTTCTCCTTTCTGGGGCCCAGTGCCTCAGCTGGTAGCATCTCTGCCACCACTAAATGCAAGTAACAGCTCTCAACCCAGAGCACATTCCACCATGAAACCGTTTTTTCTAAGTTTAACACAATCATTCTATCTGTTTTTAGACATTAAAATATGTGGAAGCACAAGGGAATTTGGCTTGTTTGTGATGATTTTTTTTTTAAGGAAAAACAAAGAATAAATAAATAAATAAAGATGTAATCACACCTGTCAAGGTTAAGTTGTTGGTCCAAAATGGCCAGACAGTGGCTGGAGGTCAGCAGGAACAGAGAATTCTTGAACACAATTTAACCCCATTTCTGAAGCAAGATGTAGAACTGAGTTTCCTAAGTCCAGCTAGGCATTTTAGGCAGGCCTCCTAGGCTCATTATTCATGGGTTGAAATAGCCACTTCTTCCTCCTTTCTCTGAGAGGTGGATATCCCATCTCTAGGCTGCAAGTTCACTACACTTTGCTGTTTGGAATTATCTCCCTGTGGTTCCGATTAAAATGACACCAAGGGTTAGAAATGTCTCCTGCATCTTCCCCATGACTTCTCTTTCTCTTAGTCATTCAAAAGTGTGACAAGCTGCGGGCTTGGACAAAGCCATATGCCAAAATGCTTCTGCGTATGTGAAACTACAGTGTCTCATTGCTTTCTTTTCTGAATTTTTTTTTTCAGAACTATATTCTGCAACAATACCTCACTTCCTTTAGTGTTATTTTTGGAAAGGACCATTTATTAAGTTCGTTTAGGTTTAACTATAAGGTAATTTTTAAACTGAGGGATATACTCTGAAAATTGCCAAGTTCAATATTTATATAAGTCAGTACCTTCCAGAAAAAGATAACAGCCAGAGACAACTGCTGAAGGGGAGATGTCTGAAATTGAAAGGCTCTTTATAAAATTCCTACTGGGAAATGACTATTGATGAAATAGCTCAGACAAAAGAAACGAAAATGCCATGTTTTTTTTTCATGGTTTTCTGACATAGTACGAACAGCGTAGTTTCAGTCATGTGAGGTGCGTGAGCTTTTAAGGGTCAAGACAATTTTAGGATGGGGCACTGTAGAGGTTCCTCCTCCCAGTAACTGTTATACTTCTTACAAACAACTTAACTAGTGTTTGATGCCTTGTTGGAGAGGTGGAGCTCAGGCCTTTCCTAGCACCCCAGACACAGAAAACGTAAGTTGCACCCTTCCCTGAGGCTAATTTCACAGACGGTGAAACTGATAGCAGCGTGAGATCCAGACAATCCAGAGAGTAGCAGAAATGTCTATGGAAACTGAGCCAGGGACTCACTTGGTCTTGCTTCTAGGGCTACTTATGGCTTTGGGCAATATTGCTGTGTTTCTCTGGACCTCAGCTTTTCCATCTTTAAAACGAAGGGGCTAGACCAAATTATCTGAGAGTCGGTCTAGATGGAAACCTGGTTTCATCTTCTTCCTTTGAAAAGCATTTTAGACTTATCTGCCCTAAATTTACTCTCTCCATCCAAGTTTTAGGTACACAAAACAGCAAGAACAACAAAAAAACCTGATGCTGTAGAAACTAAAGTGCTAAGGCTTAGAGAGCTCTCTCTGTTAAAACAAACAATGGTGAGCCCCTGAACACTCTGTTTCATTCCCTCTAAGGGCTGCATGGCTGAGGGATGGGGATGAAGTGTGGCCCATTCCTGTTATTCTGTCTATGTAAAGATCAGTGGTTCTCAGCTAAAGATATGTGAGTCTAGCTACAGAAGTCTCTGCGTCCACCAGAAGTGGAGGAGGAAACCTTTCCTGCATCCTCAAAAGTCAGACAAATGTTGGTTATCGGTTTTTATGTTTGGTTGGGGTTTTTTTGTTTTGTTTTTTTGTTTTTTTAAAAAAACCTGTCTGGTTAATTAAACCTCAGAGAGACTTTTCTAGAAATGCAAACATATTTTTCTCTAACTTTTTTTTCATAGTCAATATCAGGGATGTAGGGGTTTGCCTGTAAGCAAATATTTTGAAAATGAATGAAGAGCCTGTATTTCTTTCCTATTATTTCCCATTGTTGTTTTAAGTCCATCTGTAGAAGAAGAAAAAAAAAGTATAAAACATGAAAAGTTCTCTGAGGTAGGGAGTATAGTAGCAAAACTCCAAGTTTAAAGAAACTTCAAGAATCTTCTAGTCTACCCTCAGCCCTGCTTAGAAACAATATAAATGAAGCTTCCAGCTAGAGAATCTAGAAGTTTCTCTTTACCACAATGACAGTGATGTATAAGGCAGTCCCCAGAAGCCCTTTATAACAGAGAAAAAGAAATGGTCTCTTCATATTCTACTTTCCATAGGCCTCAGAAAGACCTTTCTAGAAGCCCACTGCAGTGGCACCCTTGAAATCCCCCAGAGAATAAGAAAAACAGTCCAGACCAAGCCAGCCAAAGTAGAGAAAGGGGTCACACAGATCTTGGGCTGATTTCTTAATATTTGGCTGTGGCTAGAATTTTTCTCGTGAGTGATTTCCACACTCCTTGGACCTTGATTCCATTCAACACTCCCCACCCTGGAGAGGGCTCAGGGAATACTGACACACTTGTGTCAAGCACCCTCCAAATAGGGAAAAGAATGAGGGAGAAGCCATTCCCAGTGTGCGGGACTCCATACTTTAGTGTATGTGAGTGAGTCACTTGTTCTTAGGATGGCCAGCCCCCCTGACAAACATTCTGAGATGTGGCCTCACTCATCAGGGTCACAGCCATTTCAGTCAGGCCCCCTTCAGACAACATAATCCTAGTTTCAGTGATTTCCAAGTGGTAACTGTAGACCAATGGTACCCATATAGATATAAATAACAGAGAGCTAGCTGACAGATTCCCAAGCAAACTAACTCCAAGCAGCAGACAGAAATGAGGATTTAAGATGAGAGAGAAGTCTGTAATGGAACAGAGAAATTCATTAGCCTGAGCTTCCAAAATAGTTCAAGGAATTGGACCTCATTCTGCCCTTGTTGTTTAGGGGATGTCATTACTAATGTTGCAGAGACACTTTGAGCCACTGTCTATCAGAAGTCTGATGAAAGAAAAAAGCTAACATTTCACAATTAATGTTGGGAGTGCAGCAATTTGAAAGGCCCTGCCCTTCAGAAACTAAACAGTGTTCCACAGAAAGAAAATTACCGCTTCTAAGGGACAGAGTTCTGAGAATTATCCAGAATTCCACAATGCTACTAACCCTGCAGTCTATAAGAAATTATTCAAGTATGCATTTAAGTAATTCTGTATTTTAATTTAACCCTTTGAAACATTAATCAAACCATGGCTAATTATAGAAATTAAGGAATTAGACGATGGAATCTTCTAAAAGATATTATTTAAAAGGCAGTTTATACAATTACTTGTATAGATGTTTGCTTTAAAGAGGAAAAACAGTTCTACTGTAATGAAAAGGGTCTTAGAAAATTAAATTAACAAGGGGGGACCAGGCTGATATGAAACTAAATTAGCATCAAATGCAAATTACAGGGTACTTAATGGTAGAAACAGGTGCAGAGAAGAACTCTAAATGAGATAAATGAATAAAACATCCTTCTCCACAAATGTGGAAGCTGACACAAAGTCAATGACATGAATAATTCAGCAGCCTCCACACTGCTGTTGAGGTCAGCCTGCCTTGACCTTTGAAACAGGAAGTAAAATTCAGTTCAAATTTGACTGACTGGAAATATAACAGTTATTTGTTTTTTTTATATATTATAAAAACCCACATAATTTTTTTCAAAAGATAGACATGGGATATATATAATAGAATTATAATTTGATCTAAAGTCATTGGTTAAACAAACAAAAACAAAAAACTCTCACTAAATAAGATTTTACCCAAATCATGTTTCAATATGGAAATCCTAAGAATAAAAATAATTAGAAGTGCATAGGCCAGATCTTCAGTGTATTGATCAAACTCCCTATGGGAATACATTTCTAGGTCTATTCCCCTTTCTTCATATTATTTTGTTGTGTTGATAGCAGTATATAAAAAAGCATGCCGTGATTTTTTAGGCACATATTTTTTATTAGTAATACAAGCTGATCTCTTACATTTGTGAGATTATAATTTAGCTAAACTGAATTTGAACTGCATGAATATGCTTCATTTAAAATCTTCATTCTGACTTAATAGATATTGCACCCCGTAACTCATTTATCTTATAAAACTGCAAGCTGAGTTCTCAAATTATTTTCATAACCGATTGGCTCCCGTGGTCTAAAGGATCCGTGATGGGATCCTCCTCTCCTCCACATGCTTTAAGAGTAGTTGGTAAAACTGTCGAGAGAACTTTCCTGATTTCAAATCAAATCTAGTTTGTTAGAGATGGACAGAGTATGACCACAAAGCAGTTTCTACAAACTAGAAAGACAGAGGAATATACGTGGTCTAACAGCTTGATCCTTATTTCACAGGCTGGCAGAAGAGATGCTAAATAATAGCAGTTATCACTGTCCTTCAATGGGCCCTCTTAATGGGACCAACAATGTGGCTATCTGCCTTTCATCTGTCTGCTCTGCTTGTCAGAAAAAAAGATTATATTGAAAGATGTGCTTCATGGGACTTTTTTTTTTTTAGATTTAGAGTGGGTTAAAACTACACATGCGCGCACACACCGACATACCTTGGCTACTCACCAAAACACACTAGAAAACTAGGTTTATGGCAATAGGAAGAAGTTACAATGATGCCTTTTCCAAACCAATATGCTTAGCAGAGAGGATTAAATATGTTGGGTGTGCTGATTTCTATCATTATTATTATTATTATTATTATTATTATTATCATCATCATCATCATCATCATCATCATTATCATTCACTTCCCACGGACAGTTACTAAAGAGTGATAAACCAAACACTGTTACTTTGGGGTTTGCCTGGCGTAACTACTGACCTGAGCAAAGGCTTTGTATACAGAATGGCTCCCCGCTAAATGAGTGCTCTGTAGGGCCAGCTGGTTCTCATTTGGAAACAACCGGCTTCTCTATCCCCAAGTGCTAAAGAAAATAATCCCAGAGATCTATAGCTACACACTTGCACAGAGGCAGCAATGAGAATTTGATTGTGGAGATAATTAAAGTCATTCCTGGAACTTCCAAGTAACAAAAAAAGTGAAGGAGTGGAAGGAGGTGGGGGGGGGAGGAATGCAGAATAGTCAATGATAGTCTTTAAAATTAAACTAGGACTAACCAGTGTGAGAGGAGAGAGGGAACATCTACCCCAAAAGGAGCTCGCTGAAGGAACTCATTTCTCCCTCTACTCTGCCACTTCCTGGGGAGGCCCAGGAAGCCATCAATACAGATCTCAACCTCCAGAGTTCACCTCAGATACCCAAGAAACTAAAGATGCTATGTGTAAATGATGAACTAATGGCACACCACAGTCAGATGTTTTGTGGGGTGTTTTTTTTGTTTTAAGTTTCTATCTTAAATAAAATACCCATGGAGGCTCTCCTGAATGGACCTCGCCCCCATCCATCTTCCTTGGCTTCTCTGAAATGATGAGATTAAATGTTAACAAACAAAAGCAGTATCAGAGACTTGAAGGGACTCAATCTCTCAGTCTTCAAAGGGGTTGCTATTTCTTTAAGGTTCTGCTGTCCCAAAAAAGAATCTATGTTCACAGAGCTCTAAGGGCATTCAGCCAAGCTTCCATTCTCTGCCTGTCTACAGATCTTACAAGCCATGGGGAAAGCAAGGATCCTGTAAGCCTGTCTGTGCTCACTACCTTTAACAGGAAGGAGAGATAGGCTCAATGAGGATTCCGGGCCTCTCAATTAACCTGATTAGTTCAGCACATTGCTCTCATGAATGACAACTTATCATGGAAATAAGGAAGAACTTCCTGCGGTAGGCGTCCCCTACAGCCACAGAGATGCATCCTATTAGATGTGAGATGTCTCTGTCTCCCTCCCCGCCCCGGTCAGACAGGGACGCCAAGCTGCTGGACCTGGTACCTGATTGAGTTTTGAGTCCTAAGAACAGAAGGCAAGCGCCCATCTGCCCAGGAGACCTCAGAGGAGGCTGAGAAAAGGGGTGCCCCATGGGCAACTTCAAGCCCTTCTTTCAGCGTCAACCAGGCACATGATAGGATTGGGATGGCAGACAGGAGGATCTTGTGGGTGGGAGTAGAGAAGGAAAGAACAAGGAAGAATTTATTAACCCTTCCACAACAGGACCATGTTAGTATGCTTAAACACAGGCAACTGTAATACTGACTTCACATTTGATAGTGCTGGCACATAGGTATCCTGCCCTTATAAGAAACCTGCCCCCCCAATAATTCTAAAGTGTACATGTATTATTACCTTTCATTCAAGTTAACATGTGCAATAGATTAAAACTGCTTGACAGAGTATACTCCTTACAATGTGCTCTGTGAGAGCAGCAGCAGCAGGAGTTCTTCTCACTTACTTGTCTGCTCTGTGATTTACTTGATCAATTAAACAGTTAGGCAACGAGGAGATTTGCATGGTAATAGTGTGAAGATTAACATTTTTTAACCGAAACAAATTTAATATTTTATCCTGCACTTTCTGTTTCTTGTCATTCTTGAATGGCACGACCACCTCGCTTTATAGTGTGTGGTTGCAACAGGCCTGTCCTTAGGCAGAGCTGAGACCATCACATTCAACAACTATGATTCTCACCCCCTTTCATTTCACAAAATCATACCCTAAGCTTCTGCTGCACATGAGCATGGTATTAAGGTAGAGCTGGGGACAGGCAGCAGCCAGCAGCTGTGTCGTTAACAGGGCTGGGGTTCATCTGCCCTACCTTGTGTTCAGCACTACCAATAAACGCTGGGGTCTGAATTCCATAGCAAAGAGTCTTAGAAGTCTCTTCATTCCAGCCTGTATTTGAAACATCACTCTCAGTGTTATGTGCCATGGACTGTGCTGACACATCTTAAAATACAGGGCTTAGGACAACTGAATTGCCCAATGTCCTATGCTGCTAACTGAGCTGGGATTCAGACTGATTCGGCCTACAGTCTTAACCAAGTGTGGACTACATCAGAGGAGTATAAGAAAATCGTAGGGTTTGCCCAAGTGCAGTACCACTGGTGATGGGTTGGCTTCAGCCTGAAGGCATTTTTCTTGTGCAGTTTAGTTCTAGTCTTATATTGTCATCTTCTTCTTCTTCTTCTTCTTCTTCTTCTTCTTCTTCTTCTTCTTCTTCTTCTTCTTCTTC
>NW_022196911.1:39781076-39817330 GCF_008632895.1 Mastomys coucha | reverse complement strand
CTCTTCCTCTTCCTCTTCTTCTTCTTCTTCTTCTTCTTCTTCTTCTTCTTCTTCTTCTTCTTCTTCTAAAAGTCAATATAGTTGGGTACAGTAGCAAGTGCCTGTAATCCCAACACTCCAGAGAAGAGCTGAAGAATCACAAGTTCGAGGCCAGCCTAGGATATAAGAGACATTGTCTCAAAGAACAAAGGGAAATCAATACTATTTACTTACTATTTCAACATAGCTCCCCTCAAAACTCTGAGACACTGAAAAAGAGCCAGGATTCCAGGAGCCTTGTTGGATTAAGAGGCATTTACTGTGAGTCTATGTCTCTCTTTGCAGTTTTTCTGGGAAATCCTGAACACAGTATGAGGCAAACAGAGGAAGCCCAATAAATAGTTATGGAAGGAAGAAGCAATAAGTGAATTCTTGTCTAAGAAGGCACAGCCGCCATGATTAGCTTAGCAAGGTAGTTCATCTTGTGAAAAAAAAAAAGCTATGGTGCCTCTTACATTAAGGATACATGACCCACATAAAATATATCAGGCTCACTTTTCAAAATCTGATTTTAAGACTTTGGGAAGTCCCAACCCCTGTGTTTGTTATGTGTTGTAAACCTTGTAATATTTTTGTAATAAAAATACCATAATAAAATCGTGTGTGTGTGTGTGTGTGTGTGTGTGTGTGTGTGTGTGTGAGACGTTGATGACTGAACTCAGAACATTGGCACATGTCAGACACTCACTCTACATCCATTGTACAATACTAGGAAAGTAGTGAGGCTTCCAGCGGTAACCCACAATGAAGATGAATGTTCCCATTTGGAAGATTGGAGTACTGAGGTGCTTGAGGGAAAAGATACTAAGTAGCCATGAAGAATTTGACCTGTCTGCTTCCAATTTCACCTGAAGGTGGCTTCAAAGACTTTGTCTTTGCCATTGCACCGCACCTTCATTACATTTCTCTCTGGATTATTACTTTTATTTCCAACCTCACAAGCTAGTGTGACAGTGACTAAGAAACTGGCTAGGTGACTGTGTTTAGAGAAACTCATGAGGGAATGAAGTGTGGGTACCAAGGAAATTGAAATAATAGTACCTCACGTTGGGAGGTACTGGAAACTGCCTCACTAGCTAATGAAGGATGGTGAGGCTGAAGCTCAAGCTGAGAGCTGGAGGTGTGGAGTCTGTTATCACTTGCTCAGGGGCTAGTCCCTTAGGCTGCAAGCCCCATCAGCTAGAGTCCACTGATGGAAGAGAAGCCTTGAGAACAGCATACCCTACAGTGTTTGCATCTGTAAGCATTATGCTAGAGCTATGTGTGCTATATGCTATAGCTATGTGTGCTATGTGACAATTGAATGTACAGTGACCAGGGACTTTGTTTGCTTTGTTGTATTATGCTCATAGATTGGTCTTTATGAGAACATACAGATGTCTCAAACCCTTGCATAGAACCACAGGAAGAAGCCATTGAGTTGTCTGAAGTTTGTCTGTGATGTGTAGCATGCAGCAGAGATTAGAATCTAGCTTTAAGAAAATACCGAGACCATTTAGGAAAACAGGTTTCCCTAAACTGTTCGTAATGCTTTCAAAGATCATTGAGTGAGTATTTTACCAACTTCCTTTTCCAGAGGATTTTCTGATGGTTAAATAGGATGCTCATTGTTTGCTGTCTTTTTTTATCTTTGGTGTGTGTGTGTGTCTGTGTGTGTGTATGTGTGTGTGTGTGTGTGTATCTGTGTGACTGTGTCTCTGTGTGTGTAGGCCTGTGCATGTGTGTCATCAAACCTAATGGCAATCTAGAGTTCTTCAAACTGTCCATTGTGGGGGTGGGGGAAGACATCAGTTAAGAGTGCACTCAAAACCATTTTTTAATTATGATGAGATATTACTAACAGACCAAGATATTAATAAATGAGAAACATGGTTCTTAAAGTGGAAAAGTCCTCAGTACTTAAGTACTAAACAATAAATAATAAGTTGACAACAAAGCAGTTGTCAGATCCACAAATGGAGTAGAAGAGAACTTTGGTTAATCATAACTGCTCAGGAAAGGTGGAGAAAGGGTGTCTACAGCACTAACTCCTCTTTCGTGAGTCTCCAGTGTCTACGTGGGTCCTCCTCCCCATGTAAGTATTCACAGATCCAGCAGGGACAATATCCTATGATGTCATAAAAACCAATGCCATAGGATAATCCATTTCAACATTCTCCTTTGATGACCTTCAACTCAATGGGCTACAAGAAAGACTTTCACCCTGACTACACAACACCATCGCCTTGTGAACCCCCATGTCTGCTCCCTACAGAGGAGTGCTTCTCACTCGCATAACACCCGCCCCCCCAACCCCCCTCCCCTGCACATAGCATCGATGTTTGGTCAGCTGAACAGAGAATGGCTTTAAAAAAAAAAAATCTTGATATTGATTACAAAGGCTTTTCTTTTTCCCAAAACCGCCATCATCACGTGCATGAATGAAAATTTAACCATCTTACCCACACCCTGTACAATAGATACAGTGATCATGTCCCGATTAAAAGGCCAGCTGGCACGCACTTCATTTAACTCTCTTCTCTCTTCCCCTTGCCCCGGCACTTAAAGCGTTAAAGAAAACTAGGATAGAAGGCATGAGTATACAGAGGAGAGTTTACTGGCACTCACTTTTAATCTATAGCCCTTCACTCTGTAGCTTATCCGGGCCCCTGTCAGTCTTTTTCCTTCTTTATATTTCATGAGGAACCCCCCAGGCTGCTCCTGAGAGACAGAGCCCAAGTATCCATAAGCTTTTAGTCAGGTAAAAATGGAAGAGAAGGGATGCGAACAAGAGCCAACGCAAAGCTAAGAGGCATCTATTAGATGTCACTATGCTTTTGTGTTCATGTCAATGATTCCGGATTAGAGTATTTGAAATAATCTTATTGAGAGGAATCAAAAGCCCACCAAGTGAGACGCAGCTCCCGTAGTAGCACACGGCAAAAGCACAGACAGTATCTTGTTAAAGATGTGTTCCCTAACACCATTATGTTTACTTGTTATGTTATGAAACTATTGTGCCTCAAACAGTTAGTGGGATGTCGTAGTTATTATCGAGGGCCATTTTGAAGGTTATTATGTGGGATCGAGCTAGCTAATTTGCCAGCCAGTCTAGTGAAGTTTTTATAAGTGGATTTGAAAGGAGGGCATGCTCCCAACTAGAACTGGGCATTTTACCCTTAAATATAAAAGCTACCAAAACACTAAACATCACTGTCTCCCCGCTGAAGGTGGGGTCCATTTGAGAAAGATGAAATGAAAAATGGCTTGTTTCCACCTAATCAATTGCATAAACTACATCTTTTTTGCACAAGTGACTCCCTCAAATGAAAATATAATAGGGTTTTCTGTTGTTTTGTTTGAAGACTTTCTTTCCATGAAGAATGTTCTCTGTCTCTCAGTCTCTTTCTGTCTGTCTCTGTCTCTCTGTCTCTTTCTCTGTCTCTGTCTCTCTATCTCCCTCTGTGTGTGTGTGTTTGTGTGTCTCCTTTATACTTTACTAGGATTAAGGCAATTAAAATTCTATTATAACAAGTACTGTAACATTAAAACCCTCATTTGCTTCTGGACAAAAGCTTGTAACTGGAGAAATAGTTTGTAAGGGAGATTTATCTTCATCTACCCACACTCGTAAAGACAGCTCGCAACCAAACACAAACCTGCACTGTTCACCATATTTCGTTGGTTGCAATAGGAGTCACTTTTATACTGTCCTGAACAGTGTATGGTTACATGGTTTATAAAGAGATGGATAGGGGAGGCGGGGAGGCAGGGAAGCTGGAGGAGGGAAAGAGAAGAAAGAATTGGTAGTCTATTTTAGATAACATCTCATTCAAATTAAAATGATCAAAATACCGTCTCTTTAGTCTAGAACGTCTAAGTGGGTTGTTTTTTGTTTTTCTTTTTAAATCTGGCCAGAATTTTTTTTTTTTTTTAATTAGAGAGTTTGGCCAGGTGCTGGTAGTGGCATGGAATGAAAATTTGTATCAGTGAAATGCCACCCTTCCAGGGGCTTTGCATTGCTTGTTCTCAATTTGAAGCAACTTATTTGAAAGTAAGAGCATGTTTATTATACTGATGAACTATCATCTCCAGCTAACTGCGGCATCGCTGGCCCACTTGAAACTGCAGTGCTTTCCTGCATTTTCCCAAAGTGTTACAGAAACAAACTTATGATGACATGAAACGCAAAGCCACACCGTGTGTTTTACACACACACACACACACACACACACACACACACGCACACACACACATCAATGCCCTGAAGCTTTGCTGAACACGTTTCTTGGAAGTTGTGCCATAATTTCCTTTACAGGAAAACCACTGTTGCTTATTATACAGTGCTTGCTATAGTGTAACACCCTGTAAAAAGGACTTTGCATTATGATCTACTGTCAGCATATTTGAAATGCATTTTAATGTATCCTGGTTGTATATTTGAGAATAGCTGATAGCAAATGGAATCTAGACTGCTATTAGCTTATTGTATTAGTAATTTTTCTTTTTTATCACAGTAGCAAACCATGCTCAAGTGTTCCGGGCTCAGCTCATGCTCAGAATGCTACCATCTGATAAATGTAAATTTGAGAATGATACTTGCTCATGTAAGCCTCATTGTTAATAATCATGTGAATTACCACTGAGAAAACAAATGTTTCAATGCACTAGGGCTAGACAACAACTGTAAATTCATGCTCCATGTCGGTGCTGACTTTCCACTGTTGAAAAGGTCTGAGCCTCTCAGAGCAGCCAGAAGGACTGCAGGTATCCTGCCTGGGACAGCTTTAGAGAATGTATTCCTCTTGCTTCAGTTTTAACTGAGCAGTCAAGAGTTAGGGAATCAGGTGGCACGGAAGGTTTCCCAGAGTTCTGAGAAATGCATTTGCACCTCTGGTTCTTGGTGACCTACGCAGCAGCTTGCATGCTGTGCTGCACTGTTCTTTGCTCACAGGTTGGCCCCTCCGAACGACCGGGATGAAGAGGAAGATAAGGCTCGAAAGAGCAATAAACTGAAGTCATGAACCTGGTTAAGTGTCTCTTTTCAGAGCATATATTCATGTTCTTCTAAGACAGCGGTTCTCAACCTTCCTAATGTGCTGCAACCCTTTAGTACGGTGCCTCAGGTTGTGGTGACCCCCCCCCCCAACCATAAGATTATGTCATTGCTACTTCAGTGAAATTACTCCTGTAATTTTGCTATTGTTGTGAAGCATAATGTAAATATCTGTGTTTTCTGGTGGTCTTAGGCAACCTTTGTGAAATGGACTCCCCTCCAATGGGGTCGGGACCCACAGGTTGAGAAATGGTCTAAGTGAAGGACTTCATTGTTAGGAGACAGAGACAGAAAAGCATTTTGCATCGATTTGAGGATTTATCATCAATGATAAGACAGAAAGGGGTATTTGCTGGAAGACCCATATGCCTTCAGAAATTCCAGGGAATAAATTCTCTCCCACATGTCCAGTGGTAAACACTGCCTACAAGTGTCCTGAGTCTACCTGTTACTGTCCTTTCCCAGTCATGCTGATGGTCACATGATCATGTAAAAATGTGAGCCACAACTTAGTCAAGAAGCTAACGTGATGGTGATATAACACTGCTTTCCTACAAGTCTGACCTCTACACCCTGACCTCTTAGATTAAAACATGGACCTTCAATAAAAATTTCTATCTGAACATGGCCGAGGTTTTCTATTCCAGTGACCTATGGCAGGTAAAATGAGCATTCTACTTATTTCCTGGCTGACAATTCCATTTCGCATTATAATCATTGCAAAGCCAGTTGTTATTACCTAAATGACCTAGATGTAGAAGAATTCTACATCTCTTTTTCTTCCTTTTAGGAGAGATTTGGATAAGTGTGGCACAAACAATTCCAAACAGGCTAGGGGTGTGGTGTCCCAAAAGTCATATATTCTCTTATTGTCACTGTGGTCTGTCTCTCTTAGCTCTAAGTGTAGGTGCAGAGATTCTTACATGTGGAAAGAACAGACGAGGCAAGGTTGTGGCAACCAGCAAACCCAAGTCATTTAGAATAGTGTGTGTTGATGGGCTTTTTTAAAATCTCAGTTTTAAATATTAGTTCTGGAGACTCAAGATTTGCAGGTTATTTGAACCATATTACCCATATTGCCAAAAGGATTGGGTTGTAACAGACACACTTTACTACTTTACCTTGTATTATTTCTATCCCTTAAAAACAAATTCTGTGTGCTGACAGCTAAGGATCCACAACCCTGTGAACTTCTGCAGCAATTTGCTGAGTCAGTCTGACGATACCATCCATCCCACTGATGCTAAACTGAAAAACAATACAGAACTGTCCTTGCCCGACATAGTCTAGCATCAGCGATCCCTGTGAAAGGAACTCTATGGTAAAATTTAAAGAAAGAGATGTTTTCGTAAACCCATCTGTATTCATCCATCTCAACGCTCCAAGACAGTCTAGGAAAATAATTTTTTTCTTAACTAAGCAAGGATCCTAATTCAAACTAAACACAGAATAAAAGTCTTTACTTTTAATCTGTACAGTTAAAGGGCGCATAATGAAGTTCCCATAGAGAAACAGAAGTTGTCATGTGGATTCTGAGAAAGTGGGTTCCCAATTCAGAGTACCCTATGTGACTTTCGTCATTATCCTCTTTTCTGATTCCTACAAAGTAAACCTAATTAAGAACCTCCCTCATTAGTCTTCCAGAAAAATTAGCACAGCTTATGCTAATTACTCCTGCAAAATTTAATAAACTCGTTGAAATGGGAATAGTCTAATGAGGTTTTATTTATTGAACTAAGATAACTCCAAGGCAGAAGGTTAGGACACAGGGATATCCACTGTAGTAATAAAACTACAATGTATTCAATTTCCAAACAGGAATTTTATTGCAAACCTTTTAAATTCAAATCTGAGTTCGTGCGTGAATGTTAAATCAATCCCCACCTTAATTCAATAACTGGAAGTCATTTTTTGCTTTTTTTACTTTAACAATAATTACCACACATCGCCCTTTATCTCAAAGATAATGAAATTTGCTGTTGTTAGTTCCTGTTCATCAGCTATTGAACATAACACATTTGACTTTTCCCATGTCTGCACAGCCCAAATATCTGGATCATTGGGCACAGGCTGAGGTTTTATGATTCTTAATCAAGCTATTTGGCATTGAGCAGAGACGTAACCTAACAGTTGCCTCCAGATGCCCCCATCCTACACCACACAGCAATTTTCCAATAAACATTTTGACAAATTGTCATGACTGAAAAAAAGTAATTTGGGTCATATTTTCTTACTTTGTTGCATGCCACTGGAAGGAAATAGAAACTTGTCTGTCTAAGTGCTGGCTTTGTTAATTTCATTACACACACACACACACACACACACACACACACACACACACACACAGTTTGCCAAACGGGAGGTCTCCAAATCACTAGCAACAAATAACATAGCCAAATTTTAACACAGAAATGCCTGGCCCTGCACCACTTCTGTGTGACCAGAAAGCTTCTTCCATCTACACTAATAGTTTTCCTGAATAATCACTGCTAAAAAAAAAAAAAGCAGGGTTCTTCCGAATTCTGAAGGTCAAGCAAAGGAAACTCAAAATTCTTAGCTTTTGAAAAGAGGTGACTGCATGTTAAAGCTATGGTAACTTCTAACCACAGCCCATACCCTCTGCCTTAGGTTGCATACAGCATACATATTATAAAAACAAACAAACAAACAAAAAAACTTGACTGTTGTTACTGAGTACCACAGGCTCAGACCCATACCCATAAATCTGAAAGCAAATCAACCCCTAAGCACATAACAGATATTATACAATCAGCAACACAGAGTGAAATTGGAAACTGAAATCCAAACACCATTGCCATCAGAGCCTCCCAAGCTCTTTGCAGCAGTTTTGTGGAGTTGTCTGTTCTGTCTTTCCTTGCCTACATTCTAGTGAGTTTCATGCCTCACTTTCAGAAAGGGAAGCTTCACATATCGGCAGGGACAAGAGTCGACACTTATTTTTTTTTCTTTTTTTTATTTATTTTTTTATTTTTTTAAATCTTTGGCAAAACAAAGAGGCAAATAATTTTGAGAACTCACATGCAAATAAAAATGGCCAATCAACTGGTCTCATTGCTTACCAATCAACTGGTCTCATTGCCAGACAAAGGCAATCACTAGCAAATCAATGTATATTTGGGACTTGAACACATCCAGGATGTCTCAGCTGTTTTTTAAAGTGTCCCTTCCTTAAAAATAAAATAATAAAATAAAATAAAATAAAATAAAATAAAATAAAATAAAATAAAATGGCTGTACAGGGCTTTTACTTTGTCTAATCAAAACAGGGGTGGGGGTGGGGGAATGAAAAGTATATCTGTCATATAGATGTCATGAATAATCTCTCCAAAGCCAACAACAGAATAAAGCGCAGACTTATTTTTGCCTAAATTGTTTGAACTCCCCTAGCCAAGAAAACGGTTTTAAGTACCCTACTGGGACAGATGCAAGGCGGGCGACAATAGAAGCCACACTAATGCAATCCAGGTAACACAATCCTGTTTCAAAAACACGGAGCGGGCTAATTACAGCGCTGCTGAGTCAGGTTTCTCCTGCCATTGCAACCCACAGGAACAGGTCAAAATCAGATGTTATTCAAACCACAGTCCTATCAGCCTTCTGCATCAGAGTCGCGGCTTAAAGCCCAACGAAGAACTTTAAAGCTTCACCCATTCACAAGCGCAAAGTTGTTTTTATGGAGGGTGGCACAGTGGGCCCTTGTCATCGAGTGCATCAAAAAAGACGAGGCACCACAGACTCCTCGTGAGTTCCAAGTTTGGGGAGTGTTCAGGCTGGCTCTTTGAGGAGATGTTTTCTTTTTAATGCAAGAGTAAGAAATACTGGCTTCAAAAAGGAAACTGTGTTCCAAAAGGCATACACAAATGACATCAAGGTAGCAGAAAATACAGTGTATGAATGCGCTCGCAGAGGGACATGCCATCCTCGCTGTGGACCCCAGACTACTTCACGGTACATCGAACTTTTTGCTTCTTTTAACTTGGCATCAAGACGTTACTGTGCGCATCAAATGTCTATATTTTTTCACGACTTCTTTCATGAATATTCTGACTGGAAGATTCACCTGAAGTGAAACTTTGACAAAGCTACTTGGAGATCAATATTGAGCTAAGAACCTGAAGACTCGCAGAGGGCATAACCAACAATATTTTGATAGAAACTAAGACGAACAAACTAGAAGCCTTAGTTTCTTTATCTAAAAGGGAGTAAGTCAAAGTTTAAAAACATAAAGAACTTGACAGATTGCCACCTTGCATCATTGGCTTGCTGCTGCCGAAGACAACATTACAGAAGCTCAGAAAGGGATGCTCATTTGGTTGCTGATTTCCTCAATGAAGGAATCTGCCTTATTTGAATGAAGACTCATCCTTCCTCCTCTCCCCCCTCCCCCAGTGAATAGAAGATGCTAGTTCTTTTCCTAGCTGACAATTGACAGTCTCTATAAAGCTTCCAGGCCATTTAACTCTCAATGAATAATGCTATGTAACGAGTGGTTTATCATACGTGTTTCCATACAATGAATTTCAATAATTAAAATGTAAAATGAATATTTGGGATGCCACTCTGCATAATATGTGCACACCAACTCAAAACTCCACTGGCAGACTGAAACAGATGTATTGCTCTACGGTGATTTACTTGGTCATGTAAGATTAGTAATATGGATCTGTTTAAAAACACAATAATTAAGACAAGCAGGATAAATTAATCAACTTACAATACTGTGGGAGCTGCAATCAAGCCCGGAAATAACAGTAGGAAAATCGTGGTTCACAGATCTCTTTAAACTGCTTTTATGCATAAATAAAACCTTAAAATGTAGATGGATTACGTCCAACAGAACTACTGTAGCTAAAAGTGATAATGATTCAAACATTTTTCAAATAAAAGTTAAATATTTATAAGCACCCAACCACATTTCATAAATCACCAACTATTATTATTTTATTTCTGAAGCTTCCTGGTACGGCATGAGGACTGAGCCACAGAGAGTGAGGAATGAACACACGCATATATATTACTTTATGAGCACTCATCCGACACAAAACCAGAGCCATCCGAGAAAAGGGCCTCCAAAGAACATTCCATATGGCTTTCCCCAAAATCACAACTGCTCGGCGCAGTGTAAGTCAGGACCAACAGGCAAACTTCAGCCACATGCGTCCCTAACCCTTGCCTGTGAGCGACACAAAGCAGGTGTTTCATTATAATGAGGAATAAGGCGCCAGTGAAAGAAGAGTGGTCCCTACCTGTCAATTATCACTGGATCTGAGGGAGTCTCATTTCGGTTGCCACAGCTTTTCTTGTCACAACAGCGGCTATGGAGAGAAAGCGAAAGGATTTAGTACCAACCATTACAATGTAAAATCGTCATTGAAGCAGACAGAAGGTTCAGATTGCTAGGCTGCAAATGCTAGAATTACCACAAAGCCATACCTGACAATCAACGGATCCTAGGGACAGAAAATTCTATTGGGTCACTTGGGGGTTAATGGCCAAGCTTAACCTCTCCCTGTTCAGAGGACAGAAAAGGAGAGAGGCCCTCCCAGAACCAGGCATAGAGAGTCTAAGATGGGGTCTCTCCTTCACTACGAGTATTGGCAGAGTTCAATGTGAAGTACTGTCTTCTTATATCTACCCAATGAGAATATTCAGGGTCGTGGGTGGATCAAACATTCTTCCCTCTAAGAACACACTAATTGTGTGGAAGGCGTCAATGATACTGATGAGTGATCCCCTCCCCAGTCACTCTGTATTAAATGGATTCTTTTTTCTTCTCGTTTTGATGGGTGGCACTTCCTTCCACCACAACCCTGGGATTCGCAAAAGTCCCAGAACAGTGACTGTTTTGTTTGCCTTTGAACATCATCTTGAGATTAGAGATAATGATGCAAAGAAAGAGAAGGTGAACAGAAAAAGTGAAGAGTCTGTTCTCAGTCCTCTGGCTTTGGTGGCCAGCACTGGCAAGAATTGGGTACAATGGATCCACTGGCTAGCACAACCCTGACTATAAACATTAGGACACAGGAAGAAGAGCAACAAGCAAATAAAGCCCTGTTACACACCTCCTATTTTGTTATGACCCTAAGACTGCCAGGTTAAAAAAAAACCCAAGGTGTTTCAAAAGTAAAACATGAATAAAAAAAATCATGTCTTTCTTTTCTCTTTCAAGACAGGGTCTTATGTATCCAAGACTGACTTCAAGCTTGCTATGTAGCTAAGCATAATCTTGAATCTCTGATCCTCCTGCCTCCACCTCCTGAGTGCTGGGTGTGATTATAGGTATGTGCCCACTTTATGCTATAGTGTTAGGGCTTGAACTTAGGGATTCCACCTGAGATTACAACCTCCAGCTGAAAATGTCATGTTTTGAAAAAATACCCACCCTCAGCCAAAAACTGTGCATCTGAAATACAATTGTAAGTAACATTTTGTCCCATGGCTAGTCTCCCCCCAGGACTATACTGTGGAAAACCATGCTTGATCAATGAGGAGGGCTGGAAGGTTACCCAGGAGCTGAACTCTACTCCATACCATAAGTAAAATACATACTTTTATCCATCCCTCACATATATTGTCAGAGAGAGAGAGGGGGGAAGAGGAAGAGGGAGAGAGAGAGGGAGAGAGAGAAAGAGAGAGAGAGAGAGAGAGAGAGAGAGAGAGAGAGAGAGAGAGAGAGAGAGAGAGAGAGAGACTGAGACTACTTCTAGAGACTACCAAACATTGAACTTCATTTTTTAGGACCTAGAAATTTTTCCAACATAGGAAGTTTTTCACCAAAATTGAAACATCTTCCTCTCTTTGACTGTGTCCCTGAGAAATGTGTCTAGCTTGGTGCTAGATCTATGTCTTTATTTTCAGAAGGCAATGGGAAGAATTGAATCTCTGTTCTCAAAGCCTTAGCTGAAAACATGTCTCCTTCATAAGCTAATCACTTTTCAATTTGGTAGAAACTTTTCTCTGGGCCTAGGTTCTAGTCTACCAGTATGTCACACTATACGGTGGTAGGCCCAAGGTATTCTATCTGAGAGACCAATAAAGATACAGGGGAAAGGAATGTAGGAGTTGGCTACACTTGTGAAAAATAAATAGCTTAAAACTCAGCTTTAGGATCCAGCAAGATAGCTCACCAAGTTAAGGTGCTTGCCACAAACCCAGAAGACCTGAACTCAACATGATCCATAGGGTAGAAGGAGAAGACCTGCTTTCTCAAAGCATCTTCTGGCATCCATATATGTATCATGATATGCACATATATATATACATATAAAAAAGGAACAAAATAGTATTTGAAAACCCAACTTAATTATCCCTGAGAACTGATCCCCTCCATCAGCATTCCCTCATCTTGTCAGGTTAGCATCGTGATTAAGAATGGCTGGCATTAAGAACCCAAGATGAGGCAGTATCAATATTACCCTTGTGCTTATAACCTGGCCTCAAACTCCAGTCTGAGAAGCCTGAGCTATATAAGGGGAGTGATGTCCAAACGGGGGCTGGGGGGAAGAGAGAGAGAGGGGCCCTTGGTGGCTCCACACTCACCACAGCCCTTCCTGGGTGAAATGTCCTCAGGGAATTCCTCCAGCTTGCTTGATGCTAACTATGGGCAAGGGCCCATCCCTTGAGTCTATGGCTTCTCTTCCTACCCATCATCACTATCTTCAACATAGTCCCTTTTATTTATTTCTGGGAGTACTGCAAAGCCTCCCCCTTGATCTTGCTGTCTCCACTTTGACTCCATCCAATAGATCTGTCCCATCTCGATGATCCTCTTACAATGTCCAGGGGACAGTGCCATTTCATTGTCTAAGACCTTTGAACAGCTTCCCACTGCACTTTGAATAAATCCATGGTATGGCATAATGCCAGGCCACTGACCTGCCACCCTTTCTTGCCAGCTTGCCAAGCTCCACCCTCATGGGCCTGTTGTGATCCCTCCAACATGGCATGCTCCATTAGACCTCAGGTCCAGACAAGCCTCTGAAGGGCAGCTTTTCCTGTCCTTCCCTCTTCGGCCACTTCCCCCTGCCTCTTCGAAGTCTGTGTAGGTCCCCTGGCCTACCTGACATTTCACCCTTAATCTAATTTGGGCTGTTTTTCTCTTGGGCAGTTTCTACAATGAAGCTCAACCTGTTACTTATGTTTTAAGGCATTTTTGTTGGGAATTTTCCCCATTCCACGTTTCCCTTCTGCTAATTCATATGTGTCATAAACATAAAAACTGTCCATAGTACTTACCTAATATATAAAGCTTAAACAAGACTATCAGAGCTCAGGATTAAATGATTCAGTGAATAAATGATTGAATGAATGGATGAGTGTTAATGGATAACTTTATGAATAATAAGTATGCTGTACTGGGGAAACACAACAGATAAAAAAAATAATAAAGCTGAGTCCCTGGACAGGTCCTGTGTACTCTTTCCCACCACACCCACAAAAGCGCCTCCTCCAAATGTCATTCTTGGCCCCAGAGATGCATTTCAGCTTATGTGTAGTCCTCATCTCCAGAGCACAGATGCCCTGATGATAAGAGGAACTAAACTAGGTTTATATGCTGTGACTCCAAGGTGCTCAGACAAAAGCAGGTGAAAAAGACAGAATAGAAATTAGACAGGCAGAGTCACGAGGACAGAAAAGGGAACAATGGAAGTCACTCCACATGTAGAAAAAGAAGTGTGTACATAATATTCAAACTAGCTTAAACAGGTTTCTGTACTTTGGGTCACACTGCCACACCATATAGTTGGTATACCCTGAAACACATCAACATCTGCATTATCATCCCACTAAGATACAGAGAGAGTTAAGAGGTGGTCATGCAGTGTCCCTCACAGGCACCTAGGAAGTCTAAATCTCTAGCTGGATCACTATCTTTAGAGTTTCTAGAGATTTTTTGAAAGGCTAACTGGAGAAAGTATGTCTCTGGGGATATGTGCTTAGGGGCAATACCTTGCCATGAGCCATTCCTATATACCCATTTCTTCTTCCTGCCCTTCAGGAGGTGGTTAGTTTTCTCCACCATGGGCCCAGAAACAGAAAGTGACCATCTACTGAACACTGAAAAATGAGCCAAAGGAAATCTTTCCTCTCTTAATTAGTTTCCAATATGTATTTTACCATATCAGCCCAAACTGACAAAGATGTGCAGAGACATGTATGCACATGCAATATGTATGCAGAGATGTGTGGATGTGCAATATATGTGCGGATGTAGCTGGAAGTGAAAAGGTGTCTATGTACATCTCTATTCATGGGATTCTGCACACTAAAAACAATGAAGGTACAGTTGACACATTTCATGGAAGAAGTCTACATTACATTACGAGTTAAGAAATCAGGTTACAAAGTGCTATGGACAGTATGAATCCACTTCTGGAAGAATGATTGAAGGAGAAGGAAGAGAAGAGAGAAATGTTTACAAGTCTGGTATATGCCCACAATTCACTTAAGCTTAACTAAGTTCTTCGGTGCTTGGCCACCCCAAAGCTCTGTAGCTTCTGCCTGGTCTCTTCACGCTTCCACATTCAACTTCAACTACACATTCATTCGTTGTCTAATCACCTGTCCTTCATGCCTGACTTTTACAGAGGCAGGTACCTAAACTCTTAGGCCCTCCATTACAACCTCGACAAAGGCAATTAAAAGACGTTGGATTTTAAAAGTTGACTTGTGAATAAATTCCTAAAAACATTAAAGATTGGTCTAGGAAAGCCTAGACAAGACAGTGGGTGGAGGGAGGGACATCCTTCATTCCTGTTCTTCCTGGTGTCTGCTTTGTTTTGCCTACTAACAGAAACAAAAGCTGACCTCAAGCAGAAGGGAGCTTTCTTTACAGCGTTATTACACTTTTATCTACATCTTTGCTTATTTATTTATCTCTGTGTATAGGTACACACATGCCTCTGTGTACATGTGGAGATCAGAGGACAGCTTGCGAGAGTTGAGTCTTCCTTTCTACCACGTGGCTTCTTAGGAATCAAACTCTGGTCTCAAGGCTGAGATGATATCCACTAACCAGCAGCTTCCCAGAGCCAAGCAGAGCAAAGAACTGCCCTTCAGGCAGGGGATAGGAACTCCACAGAAAGAATAACAGAGTCAACGAACCTGGACCCTTAGGGGCTCTCAGAGACTGAAACACTAACCAAAGAGCATACAAGGACTGGTCCTAGGTCTCCGGTACATATGTAGCAGACATGTAGCTCGGTCTTCATGTCGTTCCCCCAACAACTGGAGTGGGGGCTATCCCTAAAGCTGCTGCCTGTCTGTGGGATACATTCCCCTAAATAGGCTACCCTGTCTGGCCTCAGAAGGAGAGGATGCAGCTAGCCCTGCAGAGACTTGCTGTTTCAGGGTGGGAGTTTAGTGGTGGTGGGGGGGGGTCCTCTATCCTCTCAGAGGAAAAGGGGAGGGAGAGAGACTGCTAGGGAAGGACTGGGAGGGGGATCATCTGGATGCAAAGTGAATACAAAAGAATAAAAATAAAATGACTAAAAATAAACAAACAAACAAATAAATAGAGCTGCCCTTCAACCCTGTGACTAACTACTGTGACAATTCTTCCACCTCAGTCTGACCTGACTCACTTCTGTCCACTAAAATCAAACAAGGAAGGCCCTGATCTCTGCTATACCCAAGACAGGAGGCATTAACTGGGAGGGACAAGCTGAAAGAACAAAATCACTAATGTCTAGGCAGAAGAGGGCTTATGCTGAAGCAACACCATAAATGACACAGTTGAAGCACTGACCCAGAGAAGAAACCATGTTGGTCAAAGCAAACAGAGTGAGCATGCTTGAAGCCCCCATCCACTCACAGGGCATCTCTCAGTCTCCTGCCATCTGTGCCATCATGGGCCTGGCACATACTCCCTATAGCAGGCATCTACTGAGGGGACTTGGATTTCCCTAATTTGATCTCCCCACCCCCCACCCTACCCCAAAAAAGTCAGGTGCCTGCTTTACATCCCTTTTTAGTCTGCAACCTAAATGACCGGACAGGGACAGCTGTGTGGCCAGTCACAGAAGTAGGTCCCTCCACACCTGGGGTGGGTTGTGTGCACCAGAGAAGAGACTCGGAACAGCAACCTTTTCACCAGCAGGACCATGTATCTCCCACAGCATACTTGGGGAAAAGGCAGATTTAGGAGTCCCTCCCTTAGCCATCTAACACAGGTGGCAGATTTCTAGTGAGCTGACTCCCACGTTCATAAATCAGGGCAGGAAACATCTGAATGCTCTCTAGCCTGGGCGTCTGCAGATCCTCATCTCAAGCACTGTTAGTGGAGCCTCTTGCCACTGGAGACACGGGCTGTTTGGGTGGGAACAATTAAGAACTAAGGAGAAAGAGAGTGGGTAATGGAGGGAGAGGACTTCAAGGGCGGGGCTGGGAGGAGAAGAGGGAGGGGGGACTTCCATCTTGATATAAAGTGAATAAATAAACAAACAAACAAACAAATAAAATATATACGAAAATAAGAGTCTTGTTACGTATCTCTGATTAGGCCAGAACTCACTATCCACCAACACAGGTTAGCCTCAAACTTACAGACATCCTCTGCCCCTGCCCCTGCCCCTGCCCCTGCCCCTGCCCCTGCCCCTGCCCCTGCCCCAGCCTTTGCCTCCCAGGTGCAGGAATTACAGAGAGGTACAACCACTCCCTGCTAAACTGGGCATCCCAGTAAAAATGATGATTCCTACCCTACTTATCCTACGTGGCTAGAGAATGAGCTATGTGAACGACCAGTCTGATTAATACCTATGAAGGGGAGAAATTCTGTAGGAATCTGCTACATTGACTCCTCTGGCCTCTGCCATCCTCTCACATCTAAAGTTAACTGTCTGCAGAAGACTCAAGCTTCAAGCATTCAGCCCTGTTGTCTTCTTGACTGGGGACTCTTGGCCTTGTGTACTGCTGGGGTTAATATCTGGCACTCTTCTCTCCTGACTGGCTTGTTCCATATTTGTAAGCACTGTGTAGTTTTCCTTCCTTCATCTAGAGTTCGTTTTTTTCCCAATCAGTAGTCTTACTGTAAGAATATCCAGTACTCCGTGCCATGTGAGCCAACAAATACTGAGATGAGATTCAGGATGCCTACATGACTCTACTTCCTGAGTCACCGGTGACCTGGGGCTTTTTCTCTTTGTGCCCATCCATGTCTCATTGGCCCTAAAATTCCTGTGGTTGATTTCCCCACCCTGAGGTGCCCCCCCTCCTTTCATTCTTTGGACCCTATATGCTCAAAGTTCTTTCTAATTCTACAGTGTGACCTTCTTATTCAATATGATCATTCCTCTCAAGAATGGAACCATTGAGTCCTCTCTTCTTAGTCTAAATTCTCAACCCCATCTTCCACAGAGCCTCAGTTCTTGCCTTTGAAAAGCAGAGTCCGAAGCTGGTTATCTTTCACCAAGTCCCTCTTCCCAGGTCCAGGCCACAAGTCTGCTCAGCTATAAGCCTCCACAGAGCAACCCTGCTTAGACCACAAACACTTCCTTAGGTAGTCTCTAAAATCACTCTCCCATCTCCTCTCCCTCTCCCCCTCCCCTCCAAACACCCCTTTTTCCCCCACTGATATGACTCACCTACAAATATTTCCTCCCTCCTCTCCATCCTCAGAGGCCTTTACCTCAACTGCCATCACATCAAACCCTTTGCCCAGTGACGTCTCAGTAGCTGATTGAAGCTTCGAACTTCAAGCTCTCCTACTACGGCATGAGATTTTCTTACTCTAAATTCCACAAGACTTTGTGCATGGTAGGTACTAACAATAAAGATACATAATCACCACAACTGTAGGGAACCAGGTACATTCAGTTTTTGATAGATACTAAACCTCCCTTTAATGCTTTCTTAACACCAGCTACTTGGAGCAACAAAGTACCAAATACTTGGCCAGGCACAGATGAGCTCTCTACTACTGCTTCTATTAATACTGCTTCAAATCATAACAGGCTTTCCGTTCTGACTCTGCCAAGCATCAAGGTAAAAATTTATAGGGACTATGGCATTTAACCTTCACTACCGCCCTGAGAGATAGCATTAAAAACCCCATTTCACAAACGGGACAGTTGAAGCATGAAGTAAACTGAGTCACTTCCTGCCCTTTAAACGACTTGGCTGAATAAAGACAGAGAGTAGGTGTCATTGCAAGGACAGGGAGTGCTGTGTAGTTAAAAGCACCAGGTACTCTGGACAGCTTACCAGGGGTTATGACTTGGGCCAAGGACCAGAGATGCTTCCCTGGGAAAGACACACATATGTGAGTGTCTGAAGGAGGAAATCACACTAAATCTGGAAACAAGTAAGGAGAAAAACACCCTATCACAGAAGCAGGCTAGCTCTGAGAGTTTCATGGTTCTTTTACAAAATAAAATAAGCAAGGACCTTCCATAGGAGGGTGCCTCTGGCCTGCAATTCCCTGGGTACTGGGAATGAAGAACACCTGCTGCCTGAAGTCGGCTGGAGAGCTGGATACCAAGTCCCCCTACTAAGCTGGGTCCCTAATTTTCATTTGCATTGAAACACAGAAGTTAGGGTACTCAAATAAACAAACCCCTTAAAGAATCCTACTCTTAAAAAAATAAATAAACGAAAGGATTCAGAGAGCCATATTATCTGTAGAACTTCGCCACCACACATGATTGGTGTGATAGATTCCAAATCACCAAAAGGCAGAGGCTCTCTCATAATGTTACAGAAGTGTTCTGCATCTTCAGGTCAAAGAGGGTTTGTTTCTGAGTGTCAATAATTATAAGCTAATGATGGTAATTTCTTTAGCCATCTCACACAATGGGGGTCACCTTCTTCACAAAACACAATGTTTTTCTTTTTCTTCTTCTCCTCCCCGCTCTTCTTAATTTACAGCACCTAAGACAGGACTGTCTCTTGCTTAACGTTTCCTTTTCCCTTCCATTTGCCTGTAATGAACAGAATGCACCAAGCCCTTTCTTGTGGATCGAAATTCTGTCTCCTTCATCATAGCCAGCGTACTATAAACATACAGCTTTTGTGACATCAACGCAAAGTTTTATTGTGCCGTTAGCTTTGATAGAAAGCACTGCAGAAAGTTGTTTAGAAATTAAATATCTAAAACAAGCTATTTTAAAATCCGGGGCCTTCACTATTTCATGTCTGCAATGAAGAAATTTCATCTTGGGGAGAGCAAGCTGTCTTTCACACCATATGGCTAATGGTGGTGCATAGCAATTAGCCAGGCTGATTAATGGTGAACAGATTCTAATTTTATGCTTATAATTGAGGCTGCATTTGCACCCCTGGTGCAAATTCAGCACATCCCAACTTCCACTTACAACAGGCAAGAAATCAAGAGAAATAGGATGGTATGGAAAGTGAGAATTTTTTTTTTCTAAAGCCCCCTAAAGAGCATCAGATTTGCAATTTAAAAGATTGTTAGGCACACAATAGATGACAGGTTTGTGTAATGGGGTCATGGCAGCCTGTAAACAAACAGTACCCCTTCCACATCTATAGGCAGCGGGAGGAAGCAGGGAGAAAGCAGTAATCTGTAACATTAGCAAGATGACATTTGGAATATGGCTTTTCCCTCTTAGCCACTCGGTACAAACAGCGTCCTTTGCCTTCCCTGGCTTGAGAATTGTATTTTTTGCTATTTTTATGTTTCTGAAGAATAGACAGAACGTCAGCAGTAAAGCACACCAACCAGCATAATAAAGCACTTTGGACCAATGAATTTTAAAAACAAGGAAAATATAAACTGCATTAATAGAGGGGGGCCCTGCAGGAGAGGCATAATATATCTCTAAGTAGTTCAGGAATAGAATTCTCTCCAGCATAATCCAAACATATGCAGATACAAAATGCAAATCGATGATGTATAGATAGTGCTTGGCCTGTTCGTGGAAATCCATCTTCCTGTTTCCTGTTTTGCTACAGTCATATGCAGCTCTACATGGAGAGTTCAGTCTAATGGCATGTTAATTGTAGAAGGCTAAAATGGTAGAGGGGTGGCTGGGGAAACAGTAATACAGACAAGGCTACGTTTTACTGCTTGTCAAAATGGGTTTTGCTCCTTTCCTTCTAAGAAGGTGCCACTCAGCTAGATTCTAACCAGTTCATACCACAGGGTAGAGCTAACTTTTCCTACTGAGGAAGGGATCCCACCCTGTTTGGGAGTGTTCTGCTACTGTCTTAAGCCTGGAGAAAAAAAACAACCTGGTTATTAGAATAATTAACAGGTTTTTACAAATTACTGAAGTGAAAACCTGTGAAACTCCTGTATATCTTAGAACTACAAATCAGAAGTATTTAAAAAAAAAAACCCACAGGATTTTTATAGATACAAATGCTAATATTTGTGATTTCTCTCGGAAAACACACAAAGCCCTTTCTACCTGTAGAGTTGGAAGATTGTTTACCCCAAGAATCTATGATCAGCAGGTAAGGGCCACCCACGTCGAGAGGGCAGCTGAAGACCCAGGCAGACTGGTCAGTGACACTCACCAGCCAAATACACACTGTGCCAGAGAGCCTGCTCAGCTAACACCACAATTAGGAACTCTCCTCTGATGTCAAGTGGCATCTCCCTGCTTTATCCAATTACTTGGGAGATGTTGGGAACAAAATGCTGGGTTATTTTACAAGGAATCAGAGCATAAGCTAAAAGGCTGCTCATCTGTGAGGGACATGAATTATTAGAGCTTTTGTGGTCTCTTCTCACTATCCTTCCCCCAAAGCCCCAAAGCTCACTACCCCCAAGAAATATTAGCTTCATGTTCAGATATGAACAGGATTACTAAAAGACCATCCACAGGAGAAAAGAGAAGAGACAGAGACAGAGAGCAGTTTAGGCTCAGGTATGGGGTGTTAAGTAGAAGAACTCACAAGGAGGAAGTGTAACTTTCAAGTTGACCCAAACAGAAGCCTCGGCTGACTTCAAGAGAACTCATATTTTACTAAACATGCAGATGAGGGCAAATGTCACCAAAAAGGAGGTTGTACTCTATTTGACTCCACTGGGAAGGATGAGGGAGGTTGCTGCTCTGTGGCCATGATGAGGGTGAGGTACCAAAGCGCACATTGATGTCTCCCAAGTGTACTCAGCAACTGAAAACCGCTGTGATCCTGGACACTACCGAATGTGTCTAAGAATTCTTCTAGACCATTTACCAAAAACAAAATAAACATATTCCCCATGCCCCAATGGAACTGATTTCGCCTAGGTTGGCGATCCAAATTCATCTTTACTTCAATAATGAGAGAGGGTGGGGAGAGAGAGAGAGAGACAGAGACAGAGAGACAGAGAGACAGAGACTTCTTACCTGCACATGATCTCGTGTGTGAGCAACACGCGGCACA
Organism: Mastomys coucha; assembly: GCF_008632895.1. NCBI lineage: Eukaryota > Metazoa > Chordata > Mammalia > Rodentia > Muridae > Mastomys > Mastomys coucha. The sequence continues at coordinate 39,795,900 of NW_022196911.1, read as the reverse complement.
TTTCAGGGTTCTTGTCTTGGCCTTCGTACACTATGGCCTGAAAGTAAAGTCATGTTTTTAGCTAAAAATAGAAACAAGTAGCAGAGGGTTACGTATAACATTCCAGTTCTTCACTACCTCGCCCCTGCTGGGGGCCAATTAACTTTTAGGAGCAAAAAGCCTCACTGGGCTGATTATTTCAGGACACATTGCTTCGGATCAGCCCAAATTGAGTGGACTGGGATCTGATTGATCCTCTCTGCCCTATCAACCACCTCATTATGCACATCTTTGGACCAGAGCATGTGATAGGCATCTGTTGTCAAGACAACCATAATTCTCTTTTCAATACAGAATAAAAATAAGTCTAATCAATAAAGAGGGAAGATCCAGAAGGCTGAAGACATTGCAATATTTTGTATTTCAGATCTAGAGAGGCCATGTGGGTTTGATTGGCCAGCCTTGTACATTTGCTTCCATGCTGCTCCCAGCCCCCACATTTAGTGTTCTACCGGCAAGTAGCAGGAAACAAGGTTGGGAAAAGCTATATTGTCTATGCATCGTCTACGTCATTTCTGAAGCGATTCAATCAGGGAAAACCCCTCTTCCTATGGAGAGGCTGAAAGCAAGTGCTGTTGCAGGGTTTATGCCCGCCCAGATGGGAACCTTGCCAGCATATGTTGTGTGGGGGGATGAAGCCAGAGTCAGCTCCCTAAGCAGAGAATTACATCTCACTCTGAAAATCTGGATTCCCTCAACCACCAACCACGTGCGCTTTGCTCTCTTTTCTTTTTTGCAACACAATCACATTTTGCTTTGGGACACCCACCAAGTTGCCCAAAAACCTCAAGCTTGCGCATGGATCTACAGGTTACTATCCCAGCCAAAGAGATACAGGGGGTTCTGCATCCGCATACACTGAACTCACTTAACACTGTATCACTGCATAATACTAATATAACACAGCTTCAAATTGTTAATAAAATTACTTTCACACATTCACAGAACCCTCAGTTCCTTAGTGACAAAACTATTTAAATTAACCAGAGATTATTCTTTTATTATGTAGTGCATAAAAGGACTCTGTGCCTAACTTGTCATTCCCTTTAATGCACTATGGTTTTGAACTTGGAGACAGAACCACCCTGACTTAAGACCCAGGGTAGACAGATCCCTGGGTCATGACCTGTATCTAAACACAGACTGAAGCAAACTTTACAACAAATTAAAATGAAGAAAAAGTGGTTAGGCAAAAAATAAATAAATAAGTAAATAAAATAAAAATAAAGCACATATCTCTAACATTGGTCCATCAAAACTATCTTTTATGGCTAGCTCATCATAACCTTGCATTTAAAAAAAAAACTAAATTGTTTTTACTTTTAACTGTAGACTTCTAAAATGGTTGAAAGAATATATTTAGAAATCCAGGATAGGATATTCATTATCCAGATTCCTCAAACGTTTGCATTTTACTAAATTTGCTTCCTATTTTTCTTTTTCCCCTAAATCACTTTTTAGCAAATTGCAGATATATCCTCAATATATCTGCATGCATTTCCTGAAAACAAGGCTTTTTCATGCATAATCACAGCACAATTATCTAAATCAGAAAATTAGCATTGATACAATAGAATAATCTAATCTCCAGACCTTATTGAGATTTACCAATTACCTAATAATGTCCTTTACAGCAAAAGAAAATCCTGTGCTAATCACCTCGCTCAGCTGTCATGTCTCCTTTCATTCCGAATATCCTCCAGTCGTTGTGGTTCATGGCATTGACATTGTTGAAAATACAGGCCAGTTACTTTGTAGAATATCCTTCAGTTTGGGTTCTATTCTGGTTCTCCAGCTCATATGAAAGTCTTAGACTTCAAGGCAGGACAACAGCACAGAGTGATACTGAATTCCCTCTGAACCAGGTTCTACTTATCCACAAGTTTATTAACAGCATACACTCTGACCATTCCCTTAGAGTGATGCTCACCATCCACCAGTGACCACAGGCTAGCTTTTCACAATATAAGGTTATATCTTACCCTTTGTTAGTCATCCATAACTGTTTTTTGGGGGCAATAACTTGCACTATGTTAATGTCCTTTGATGTATCAAATCTTTAGTCACTAGTTTTAGAGTGAATACATAACTCTTCCTTTATTCTTATTACATTTATTTATCAAATTGGGAGGGCATGTGCCACTGTATGAGAGTGTGTGTGTGTGTGTGTGTGTGTGTGTGTGTGTGTGTGTGTGTGGTGTATGAGATCAGAGAAAAAAAATTCCATCATGTGGAGATGAATTGAACTCAGGTCTCCAGGCTTGCTCAGCAAGCCCCTTTATCTTCTGAGCCTTCTTGCTGGCCCTCTTGCCAATATTCTTAAAAGATTTCTTCAAATGCCCTAAAAGTTGCTTTATTCAAGAAAATGAACTAATTAAAAATCTTCTGAAAACCAAAAATTGGAGCAAGTGAGATGGCTCAGAATGTAAGGATGCCTGCCCAAAAGGCTGACGGCCTGAGTTCAATTCCTGTGACTTACGCTGTGGAAGGAAAGAACCGTATATCCACTGTGGCATTCATAAGGCCGCACACATATATGAGCATGTGCGTACACTTGAACACACAAACTAAATAATAAATAATTTTAATATTTTTAAAAAATATATATGTGTCTGTTTTATTTCCTGCAATCACTGCTTTAAAAAAAAAATCAAGAAAGGAAGAAAGAAAACACAGTAAATTACTGATTAGATCTCAAGCTCAGTGCTAAAAAAAATTCAAATGACGCATTTCTGCTAACTCCTATTATCATTAAATCAGTTCTATGTTCTCTTAAACCTCTATCTAACCTCTGCTTCAGCTTCAGTGTTTGCCTTGCTAACCTAAACTACTACTACTACTACTACTACTACTACTACTACTACTACTACTACTACTAATAATAATAATAATATAATAATAATAATAATAATAATAATAATAATACAAGTCTAGAAATCTTTTCTGTGCTGGAGCAGGGAGGCGGTGAGAGAGAAGAAATGATGTTATTGGGGAGGGCATGGCAGGCATATCAATTACATAAGATCTTTGTTTGGAACTTTCTAGATGAGATCAACATCATTATTACCAAGGCTGCTAGTTGAAATGAATGAGGCCATGATAATATCCAGTTAATAATAAGCTTCAAGGCAAATCCACTGAGGACTCCCCCAGGCAATGGATGACAGGGACTCCCAGAAGTCCTATGTTTTCTCCTTGGTAACTGAACATCACTTGTTAAAGGCCCAGTCCCTTCATAATGCATCTCTTTACCAAATATCAAGCTACCACTTTGCTTCTGGCGCTGGAGTCAAAACAGAGAATCTTTCTCCAAATCGAGCACAGAAAAATGAAACCAAGACTTTGGATTTGCTCAGAAATAATTAAGAACTCTGGGGAGATCCGGAATATGAGGTTTCTGCCTTCCCTCTCCCTCTGCCTTCCCTCTTCCTCTGCCTGGATAGATTAAGAAGAGTTCTCAAGGAATAGGGGAAGAAAAAGAAGTACCTGCTTCTAGAAAATTCTGCAGTAAAAAGAGAGTGAGAGTCTACCATGGGATAGGAAAGATAAAATTCCTGTCCCTACAGTAAACTGCACTGTCACATTAAGGGAGCAAGCTTTCCTGTACAATTCAAAGGCACAACTTCCTTCAGTCTTATCACTGAAAAGACTTATTAAAACACACATGTGGGGCTGGTGAGATGGCTCAGTGGGTAAGAGCACCGACTGCTCTTCTGAAGGTCCTGAGTCCAAATCCCAGCAACCACATGATGGCTCACAACCATCTGTAATGAGATCTGACCCCCTCTTCTGGTTGACCAGAGCGAGCAGAGGTCCTTAAATTCAATTCCCAACAACCAGTGAAGGTTCACAACTAACTATACAGCTACAGTGTGTACTCATATGCATCAAATAAATAAATAAATAAATTTAAAAAAAAACACACACACACATGCACATACATACACAACACAGAGAAAATATTGATCCAGAGATGAATATTGAGATGCAACCAGGTACAGGTAGCTATGATAGATTTATTTGGGTAGCTCCAGTATCACAGTAACATTAAGACAGACTTTGGCCTTCCTTTCCCCCTACGGCCTCGAAGTTCCCACTCCAGCTTGCTCTACTAAAAGCATCTCTACTGTGTACATTTAGCACACACAGCAAGACTGGCTCGCAGTTGAGCAAATCCAGACGCTAAACACCACCCCCAAGGATAGGCATCTTCTAACACCAATTTTGGGGGACAGAGGCTTCAACTTCTCTCACTAATTTAAATGTATGCTTCTGTTCGGGTTTGAGGCAAGATGGTTGAGGTTGGATCAGCTGGGAGATCCCAAGGGCATATAAACAGCCTTGACTATTTTAAGTGAAACCATTTTAATAGACAGCTGGTTTAGGATACAGACAATGGAGCCCTGAGAAGAAGGCGCATTGTCATCCTCCACAGTAAATCATGTGTCCGCTCATCGGGAGGAAGGTGGTCTGCCGAGAAAGCGACAAAGACAACACTGGCTTAAATAAATCAAAGTGTTTATCAGAAGTGAGGATGGGGGAGCTGCCACTATGGTGGGAGGCAGAGAGAGAGAAAGTATAAAAACGCATTATTAAAATAAATCAATTGAGGATGAATCAAGTTGAGCTTTATAACCATCGAAACAAAAAATACAGTATCAAGTGGAAAATACTGTTTACATTAATCTTGCCAAGAGTAAACAAATGCTTCAAGGCAGTAGGGATGCTTGGACAAGAAGCAATGTGAAAGGATGAAAGGGTAACTTCACCTCAACTTTCAAAATCTGGTGCCACTAAGAGATAAGTTGTCCAAACCCGTCGTATTCGGAAACCCAACTTTCTGGTAGGTCAGTAGTTCCTCTCTCTGAATGTCAGCCTCTAACAGAAAATAACAAGCAGCAGAAACGAATGCATGTTCCTGCTGATCCTCCCTTGATTTCAGATTGTTTTTTGGACATACCGATATATATATATATATATATATATATATATGTATGTATAATTAACTAAAGATGAAAAAATATGGGTGTTGTTAAAACTTTCAGAAAACTCCATTCATTTTAAATGTTTAATTATAAGTCAATGTGTGCAAGTCTTGGAAAATTAGCCAATCCCTGTCTCGTGCTTGCCTCAGTTACCATTGTTTTAAAAGTCATCTTTGAAGCATAGTTCATCCCTAGCTTTTTGAAAATATTGCTGAGACTTAAAAGTTCACTGAGACTTACTTCGGGACAAAGACCGCACAGCAAAAGAAAAAGAGAAAAAAGACTCTGAGAATACACCAGGATCATACTTCAATGGGATGCCCACAGAAGTTCAGAGAATTGAGCTTGCTCTCTTTTGTTTACTTTTCTGATAGTTTTAACTCCTTCTATCCCACACCACATTCAAGGAAGCAATAAGAACGTGCATTTTTCTCATTAGGAATTTGTCCTGATTTGCAGTAGGGAGGGAGGGAAGAAGAAGGGAGAAGAGAGGTAACAGAAACTTGAATTTGCCACATAAATCAAAACAATAACCTTGAAAATTGATACTCCTATTTCTGAAAACAAAACAAAAAGCAAAGTGTATTTGTCACCTCAGAGAAAGGGGCCATACACATAAAAACTGCCTTCTTCAACCCAAGAGGAAAACCTTCTAAATATAAACTATCAGTGATAGCAAATTACTAAGAATTGAGCTAATCAAAAAGCAATAATAAAGTCTATACTATCAACACACGGCATAGTAACTACTACATTCACCCACCCTCTTCCAGTGCCTTTCATTAAAAAAAAGAAAGAAAGAAAGAAAGAAAGAGTGCTACATAATATAGTTCAGTTTCCAGTAGGTGAAAGAACCCTAGTTAAAAATTAAGCCATGCCAAAGGAAACACCACCAATATGACATTTCATAAACAACTGTGTCAAGCAGCAAGCTAACATTAATAGTAGAGTAAAATCAAAACTCATTTTGCCTCAAGTAGCAGCTTGGCTACTGGCGAACAAATTGTAAAGATGTAATTTCAGCTCAGCAGCTAAGCAGGCCCGTCTTCAAACTGAGTTAGGCATGATATCATATTCACGATGCTGCTCGGTTACATCACAGCCCTGACTAAAAGGCAAGCAGGTCCCCAGTCCCCAGCGCAGGGGACTTTCTGTTGTATCTCTTCTGTCTTGAAGACCTCAAAGCCCTTCTATTATTCAAATGCCTTGGGCTGGGTGGGGACTAAATATTTCAAATAATTCCATATGACATTTTTCCTAGAAGTAGTTAACGATATTCTACTTGGGTAGTTACTGCATTTACTACTATGTTAGTAGATACAATTGACTTCGTCAGCTCAGTCAGGCAATAATAATAAAATCGTAAGAATAGCTAATTTATTATATACTTAATATATGTCAATCACTGTTCTAAGGCCTTTGCAGTTAACGGATCTATTTATTTTTACAGCAGAACTTTGAGTTGGGTGCAACCATTATTCTCATTAGTTTGGTTCTAAATGCATATATATTTTAATTCCTAGCTAAAACCCAATCTTCCCTGCTCCCAAACCTATGTCAATAATTCATGCATGTCCACATCCAAACAGTCTTCATCCCCAGCAAGAAACACACAGATAACAGGCTGTCGGTACAGCCATATGAGTTCGATAAATGCATCCCAACTAATATGTTCGTTTTTAATGCTGTTCAAACATTCACATGGAAACAGCTCTAGCGTAAATATCCCCGAACAAATGGCTGTATATTATCCAGGAGGGAGCAGTTGGGCCGCCAGACTGGGGAAGTACTAGGCCATCTGGCTCCGGCAAGCTCTCCAAAACCATCAGCTTTGTTTTCACCCCCAGACTCCAAACAACACATTTTCCACTGTGATGAGTTTACATTTTCCCAAACACAGGTCCTGATCATGCATAAAAATTCCAAACTTCTTCATTCCTCTATGTACAAGGAAATTTAAATCACCTGCGTTTTTTGACATGTTACCAGAAGAGACAGAAAGCTGTTGAAATATAGCCCCTTACATAAACCTGCTCTGGCCTCTCTTGTTTGGCTCCCTGGGTTATATGAAAGAGCCTCTTTGCTGGCCTGGTAAATTCCTTAGGAACTTATAGATATGCCACATACACAAAAAAATTAGTGTTTATCTACCAAGAAGCTGAAAGAGTAGTTAATCAAACATATGCAACCATGGTAGGATATAATGAAACAATCAATGGAAGTAAAATAAAGCTAAAGCACTAACTTTAAGAGCTGCGAACATCAGAATAAATATATAAAGAAAGCTAGCTAGGAAACAAAGCTGACAACCTTTACACTTACTGTCCTTGCGCCCTGTTGTATCAGCTCTGCTCCACACCCCTCCTCCACCTATCCTACCGTTAAACTTATATATACAAACATGATGTGACTTCTGTTTGCCCTTCTCAAAAGTAAATAGATGAAATAAGGGGGGGGGACACTTTGGTTTGGGAACAGGGAACATGAGATTGGGTTTTCTTTCTTTATTAAGTATCACTTGAAGAACTCACCCTCCAAGCAAACTAGACTAAGAAATGAGCTGGCTTTGTGTTTAATAACTACTTAAAGACAGATATCTCGATGAATGAACCACAGAGTACAACACATCTCAAATCACACATGCAAATCTGAAGTGAGACAGGTTAAGTCTCAGGCTTCCCTGAGTCCATGACAGCTTCTACAGTTGACACTGTTTCTGGATGCATTAGCCATAAACTTCGGGATCCTAAGGGCTTTTGCATGCTCACTAATAGAATACCAAAAACAGCAACGACACAAAAACAATCTATTTTTAGGCCAGCTAAACTTGGTTTTGAACAACCCTTCCCAAAAGCAAGACATTTCTTTTCTCGCTACACGGGTTTTGATTTGGCTGTTGTTTTGTTTTTTCAAATTTTTATATTTTATACCCTGTGTTTTACAAAGGAGTGATTGGAGAATGGATCTCAGAGCATTCTACTAATGAGAGCCTTCTCCTAATGAGATTCCAGTGTACCTGGTAGGGCCCAAAATTAGGACTCCTTCCTCAGAATAGTCTAATGAGACACTTTAGGAAGGTGTGAAACACTGTCATCCTCAGACATCTTGGTTGACTGAGTAAATTTCTTTCTGGGTCTCAGTGTTGCTGCTAGATGCACTCAAAATGAGGAACAGCCCATGCAGCTGCAGCCCCGCTACTCTTGCATGTGACTGGCTGACCATGCCATCTGAATGTTAACCCCAGCTTGGGTGTCAAGGGTATGACATCACGTGTGCAAAGGCACATGTCTACTATGGAAAGGGCTAGGGTCACCAAACAACAAAGACAAGATTTCACAGTGGCCAGGTATTCCCTCCACCAGTTCTGGTGTTCTTAGACATTGACAGTTATGCTCTGTTCTACTCTCTGAGTATCAAAACCTGAAACGCATCAGAAGCACTGCACACAGGGCAATTTCGCCACTGAGTCAGCCAGCCTCAGTCACTCCTTCTGGTTAAACAGGCCACTGTGTATAGCTACACGGAACCAACGCTTTTAGGAAGTTTAAAGCAGACTGAGCATTTAATTGCCATGGAATAATTTCAAACTGCAGGGAGATCACTTCTGAAGCTGGATATGAATATGATTCTGCAGCTAAGAAAATAAGGCTTCTGGTTTCTCTATCTACTTTTTTTGGAGTGTATGATGTTAACTGAGTCCATTAGAAGGTGACCTACTTCCAAAACTTTGGCAGCATATAATTAAACGACAAGCAACTGGATAATGAACACATCAAAGTTATAGAAAGGGTGGTTACCCAATCATTGTGAAAGGAAATGGATACATATTAAAATGTCTTTTGTCTTGATACTTTTCTACCAACTTAGATAACTGTTAAATTATTTTCAGGTTGCTCCTGACTAGACTATATAACTACATGTATTTATAACTTAAACTTTTAGTAATATATGACAAATGACTTTCTTATACCTGTTATTTTTCTTTAAATGAACCATTTCCCCTCTCTCCCTCTCCATAGAACTTATGATGCTATCAAACAGCCAAAGATACCTTCAGTTGTAGCTTTTTTTTTTTTTAAATGCTCTATGGTCCTGTTAATAAAATATTTGTTGTATTGCTTTATATTTTTAAAAATCCTTCCACTGTTCTTATATGAGAGATTTTGTTGATAAAAATTAATTCTCAGTGGCACTATTTGTTTAGGGAGGTAGGAATTAAAGTTTTGGGGAGATTTAAATCAAATAGAAACAATCTCTCCAAGCATATTCCAATTTTATGCTCCTTGGAATAGAGCTTCTCATAGCTTGGCCTGCAGTTTCAGTGGTCAATGTTACATAAACACATCCTGCCCTGTATAGTTGTTGGTGTGGATGCCTTTTTCTCTTTAAAAGTAAATCCTAATAAATACACGTGGAGTGGGGGTTAGGGTTCATTCTTTTCCCTCTGGTTTCCCTGTTTTTACTCCTCTCTGATTAGAAGGACAAGAAATGATATCCATCATATCAAAAACTGTTTTTGAAAAACAAAATTCCACCTAATATATTGTTTTGATATCAGAAAACATTAAAAACCCACTAAATCAAGTTTTTTGTGCTTCTGCTCAGCAAGAAAAAAATAAAAAATTCAGTATCCAAAGGAGAGAGAATTATTTTATGTAGCAATCAAAAGAATTCAAGAAAATAACTGTAATTAGAACAATAAATGGGAATTTACTCTGAACTGTCAACTAAGAAATAAATACAGTCTTCCAGAGATGAAAATACTTAAGGGAAATAACACAATAGCAATCTTTAGATACTTATCACTTTAAAAATAGACTTTGTATCCTTAATTTCATATATCTTATTTGCACCACAATAAATATGAACACAATAATCAACATGAGCTGTTATTAAATGCTTCTTGCTAAGATCTCAAACTCCCAATGGGTTATTAATGTATATTTTGCACATTATAGCCAGGCAGATCTAAAGCTATTTTTAATTATGCATGAACACCCTAATTCCAAACTTTCTGACCCAGTGAAGAACATCATCCCTCCTTGTTCTAAAAGGAATATTTAAGATGACAGACAAATAAACACATTTTAACCTTGCACTAAATTGCTGTTTGCTGTACAATAGACAACTTTTCCTTTTGTTTTGAATTCCCCCCCAATAAAGCTGTCTTTTTTTTTTTTCTGTTACTTCAACTAACTAACCAGCTACTTCATTCTGAAACTATACTTTTTTCTTAAAATTAAGAAGGGGTTAGATTAAAAAAAAACCCTCCTGCGCCTCATTAAAATGTCAAGCCTCACTTCCAAGTCGGCTCATAATTGTATCTTTTAAAACATAACTCAGCCTTAATGTATACTGCCTGACACCGTGTGCTGGCAAGCTTAAGAAAATGCAGTCCATGTGCCTTTAAGACAGAAAGCTAGCTAGCTCTTGCTGTCTGGCTTGTAGCCAAACTTGGAGGCCAAAGCAGGAGGGTTTTTGCAAAATACCCTTGAACAACTGTAGGCTCCCATTTCCAACACTACCTTCCAATACCATCGCCTTAAAAAAAAAATCTGTGGAGAGTTCATTTGCGAATTCTATCAGCTCCATTCTTAGAATTGCCTCTTACCCCCAATTCCTCAGGCCTGGGCCTTGGGGAAGGCCTGGCTAGTTTGTGTTTCAAGAGTTCAGTCCATACTGTCTCCCCGAGGGGCTTGTCTCTAGGGCTCCTTTCGCTTCCCCTAGGGCTCCTTAGCCAAGCCAGAGGAAGCTCAGTCCTTTACCCTTCACTCAGCACCCCAGGTTTTAATCACCAGGCCTGGCTTTCCCAGGGAGGCAGTGAGCCTCGAGCAGAAACAGCCTGAGAAGCCTGCGCTGCCACCACTTTGCCAGGGTCACCCTGGCTTTGAGAGTTTGGGTCCCAGTCATCTCTCAGTGGCTCAACCGGCTTTTGAACTGCAGCAAATTTGGTGACCCAAGAGTCGTCCGTCCCCTCCGTGTGGAATTCTAAGAAACTTACTTGTTTTGTCATGGAGTCGATGAGGCGCACGTAGAAATCCTGTTCAGTCCTTATCCCTGGGGGTGGAGGGAGGAAGGAAAATTAAGAGAGAGGGGATAAGCCCTGAAAGAAAAAAGAACTCCACAATACACATAACAATAGCAACAAACAAAAACTGCACACAAAGGGGTCCAAGGCCAAGGGGAACTCCCGCTGTCCTGAAAGGGGCGAGCCAGGGCGAGCCTTCCCAGAATCCAGAAAGGATCTGCGGGCCTAGTTCAAATGCTCCCCCTTAGAAGCCAGCCTCCTCCAAGCACTGGAGCTAGAAAAGAGGTGGGGGACACCCCCCAACCTGGCCACTCTCCCTTCCCAGACTAAAGCCCTTCTGAAATCTCCTGGATCCATCAGGAGCACCTCCACTCCTAGCCCCCTCTCCAGCCGCCCCCCCCCCCAAAAAAATGAGGAGCCAAGCGACCTGGAATTTTGGCCGAACAACACAGGCCTCAAGAAGGGGAGAGAGAAGACAAGCGAGTGGTCTTGTCAGGGCCAAGTGGCCTCTGGTCAGCCCTGGGCCGACCCAGCCGCCCTCTGCCTCCTCAGGTGAGAAACTTCCTAGAATGAAATTTCGGAGAGGCCTGTTCACCTGGAGGGTGGCTGACGGCTGAGCTTCGCTGGGGGGCTTTCGTCCACCTGGAGCTCCGTGAGCCCCCTGCCCTGACCCGGAGCCCCAGGGTGCTGGCAACGACCCGACAGGAGCCTCACCATTGCTGTAGAGGAGCTGGAGCCGGTAGTGGATCCCATTATTGGTCTTTTCGCTGTTGGCTTCCTGGTTTGCAGCAAGGCCCAAAGACACAAGAGATGAGGAGAGAGGTCTCCGTGAGCGAGTGCACCAACTTCAAGGCAACTTTTCCCAAATTGGGGATCCCCCCACCCCCATCTCGGAAAGCCAGCCAGCCCCAATAGTAACAAATTGTGGCAAACTTCATCTTTTCTCCACTCTCATTCCCAAACTGCTTTCTTTCTACCATTCCAGAAATGTCCGTGAGGTGCACATGGGTGAGACTCTTTCCCCCAGAGCCTGAGGACTGCAGCCTGGGCCATCTGAGTCAAGCAATGCCTGATCTGATAGTTCAGAGCGAGCACAGCCCAGGCTCCCAAGGCTAGACTCAAGTAGGGTTCCGTTCGTTTCGCCTGGAATCTCTCCAGTTCTAGGGGCTCCGTGTTAACTTTCTGAAGCAGGACCTTGAGTCCCAGGAGCCTGGATTCGTCCAGGGCGGGAAGTAGCTGGGGGCGGGAGGGGGGGGGGAGCTCTCGCAGGAGTGTGAGCAAAGCTTTGCACACACACGGGGGCGACTTCCAAGGCGCCTGGGCCTGCTCTCTGAGCCCGGGACTACTGGGGACTGCGCTGCGCCCACTTACTTTTTCCTTCTCCACGAACCCCACAAAGGCCGTCCTCTCAATCTCCACGGGCTGGCCCTGTCTGTCGTAGAGGGCCAGGACGAAATGGAAGAAGTTGGATTTCCGCAGGTTAGAAGGCGGCTGCTTCTCAAAGTGAGCCCGGGCCAGACCCACCCCGCTGCGACCAAAGACGCAGAGTTAGATGGCTAAGCCAGACTGTGTCCCGCATCCCCCTGTCACCCAGGACACGCGAGCGAGCCCCCCAACACCCACCTTCTCTGCTCCCAAAACATCCCCTGGGCTCCTTCCATGACCCATCAGGAGCTCAAGCGAGGCTGACGAACCGCACAAATGCCACTCATGTCCCTGTCCTCCCCTTCCAGAGACAGCAGGTCATCAGAACTCAGAGGTGTGAAAGTTTTGTTTGGGTTTTGGGTGTGAGATGAAACGCTACAATCTTTACTCCACTTGAAGCGCACTGCGTGGAGAGGAAACGTGCCGGTGGGTGAAGTGAAAGGGGGTTAAAGAGAAAGTGCGCAATTTACTACTTCGAAGGCCAGGGCGTGGGAATGGGCTCCAACTGCGCCTCCAAATCTCGCAAGTAAGTGGGCAGGTGGAAATGCATGCAGGCATGCTAGGTTGCTCGCTGCAGCAGCCACCCTCCAGGAAACCCTCTAGCCTCGGCCAGCTGCCGGTACCCGGCCTCAGCACGCTAATTTTCAACACAAACACAAGCAAGAGGAGAAGGGTCCCAGGCTGGGACTCGCGGCTATTAGAAATGATCGATCGCCATGGGAAAGGGAACTGGGGTATTTTATTGTACTGTTGTACGTAGTTGTTGTTGTTTGGTTTAATTTTTAAAATAAATAAATAAATAAATAAAAGACCTGTCTTGCCAAAGTTTTGCCATTCTGAGAAATAATCCTCACACATTCCAGAAACCCAAAGGGCCAAGGTGGTTAGCTGAGACGATCCGCCGGGGACTGGAGACTGGGACGCCCGGGGGCACCACAATGACAGCCCAAACTGCCGGACACTATCGGACAACACAACACACACACACACACACACACACACACACTTTCGCTTCCAGCCTAGTTACCCAATTCACTCTCACTACCAACCACTCCCAACCCTGTGCTCAGCGGGGATGGAAACAACACAGGACAGTTTTCCCTAGCCCTTCCCCAAAAAACTGGAAGGATCGAAGTACTCTCCGTTCTGTTTCTGCACCCTCTATGTCTAATGGGGCCTGGGCCCACAAAGTTTTCCCAAAGGCCAGCTGGTGGCTAGCAATGAAAAGGGCAAGGTACCATTTCTCACTTGGGACCAGGAGCCCCTGGACTGGGCACTGGGTGTGTCCAGGGAAGTTCCTCAAGTTGGTCTCCAAGAGTATGGCCTCCAGCCCCTCAGTGTAGGATCAGGAGAGTGGGAGAGGGACTGGAGGTGACAGGGAATGAGGAAGGCTTTTAGGAGATGTGAGAATTAAAGTTGGAAATCACTATTCCACAGGCAGACTGAGAAAAACTGAAGGCTAAGGAGTGGAGAGAGGTGAGAGTAAAGAACTAGATAGGAGAAGTAAGAGAAGACTCCAAGGAGAGAGATGGGCTGAGAAAAACGGGGGAGAGAGCCAGGTGAGGAAAGAGAAAAGAAACGAAGAGTGAAACTGAGAACGAAGGAAAGAAAAAAGAGTGGAGAAGGACAAGAAAAAAATTAAAGGTAGAAAAAAAGAAAAGAAAGATAGGGAGAAGAAAGAAATGTGAAACGGAATGAAAAGGAATGGGAGAAAAGGGGAGAAAATTAAGTAAGAAAAAGGAAAAGAGGGAAGAAGAAAAAGGAAAGAACTGAAGAGAAATAAAGGGGGAAGGAAGCGAAGGGAAGGGGTGGAAAAAGGAAAAAATATAACCACCCAGAAAAGAAAACAAGCGGTCAGAAAAGCGCAGCTATCGAACACCATGCTGCAGAGAAGCCTCTTCTGGGTTAAAACAAAACGAAAACACTCGCAGATGGGGCTGCGGAAAGTGACTGCAAAGCTTGGGCTCGGCTCCCTCCCGCAGCTCGCTGTACTCTGGCCACCGGCGATGAGTGCTGCGCCGCCGGGGAGCGCGGAATCCGGGCGGCGAGCGCAGCGCAGCGGCAGACGCACTCGCGTGGCCCGGCCCCGGGTAGCCGCGCCGCCGTCTCCCGGCTCTCCCGCTAGCCGGCGGCCTCTCCTCCACGGTCCCCCAGCGGTACCCACCTCTGCGCCGCTGTGTTGGCGTCCAGCACCCCGGCGCCCTGCATCCACGTCCGCACCGCGTTCATGCCGCTGCCCAGCGGCTCTTCCTTCATACTGCTTCCACTCCGTTGGATGCTTTCCTGGATCCCAAACATGAAAACAACCTTTTCTTGTGGAAAATCTCCTCCCCTTTGAAAATATTAA